>NC_071355.1:127702499-127887499 GCF_943734655.1 Sabethes cyaneus | reverse complement strand
ATCCCATATTATAGCCGTCCCTGGCGAGGACTCATTCGTACCTCTGACCAGTACACTTAGCTATAGGAGGGACATTTGCACTGTCAAGAGGCTTCAGAGGGTAAATATAGAATTCAGCACGAAGGAAGGGTAAATGGAGGGGCCTGAGAATAAACCCATGCCAAAGTCACTTGACATCGAATGGCTTGATTCTACTAAGATTCGAACCCACGACCACTTGCTTGTCAAAGCAGACTCGGAAACCTTGCGGCTGCGGAGCCCCCTTACAACTTATAACTGAGCATCTTATACACGCTGTAAGATTAGGCGAGTGATATATGAGAAGCAACCAATTCTACAACTCTTAAAAATGATCTCAAATTTGCAAATGTTGACCGATTTGCCTGAAATTTTGACCAAACTCTTAGGAATGAATATAAAACAAGTCATGTTGAGCTTAGGAATGTAGATCATTTTTAAGGTCACTTTAAGGACCCCTAAAGTGAGAAAATTTTTAATTTTTTAGTTAAATTTCATATCAATTGAAAAAATCTCGTCTAACTTTTGTAGAACCATAGTGAATGTATATATATCCTGAAAGCTTATCCTCCAAGCTTTCCAAAAATGTATAAAAAACTTAAAATTGCTTGGAAAATTATTGAGTTATTCATGATAGTATGTGTACACCTAACCAAAAAACGTTTTTTGCAATAACTTGAAATTTTGGCGGTGTTAGGAAGATTTCAAATGTGCTTTTATTATGTACTAGGTATGACTAACAACGTACACTAGGTCATTTGAGAAGTATTTTTTCCGTGTAACACCGTGTAATGTATCGATATGCGGGGCTAGTGTAGAGATCCTACGGACTCTGTCTCGAACGTACAATGAATGACTTTTTTTTTTGTATGGGCTTATCACTTTGACCACAACATTATTGATCTATTGTAATGTTGCCCGGGTGTATGCTGTATTCTGCACTGCATTTCTGTGCTTTATCGTTATTGAGTAAACGATAAGCTTATATTTTTTTTTATGCGTGCTTATGTGTTGAGGGTTTTTACCCATGCTTCGATGCATGTCCTACTATACCAAACCTGTTTCGCCTCGTTATAGTTAGCACTGGTGAGTCCTCCTGAGGTTCAAAACCATTTCCTCATTAGGTGCTCATACCAGTATACTAACCATAAGAAGCGTCTTCGGGATAATGTAGAACTCAGCATGAAGGAAGGGTGATGAGGGGCCAGAGAATAAACCCATGCTAAAGTCACTTTGACATCGAATGGCCTGATTCTACTAAGATTCGAACCCATGACCATTCGCTTGTCAAATGAATGACTTACTAGACCAGCATCGTACCTCGAAGTTAACTAGGAGGTCAGCGGACTAGACATTGGACGTGAAGTGGAACTTCCATTTTGAATAACTCAGGCTCAGGATTTGGATGTCACTTCTGGAAATGGACTTAAAATTAGAGTTGATGTTGAACTTAAAATAGGAATTGAAATTGAACTGTAAATTGAATATTATATGGATTTAAATTGAATTTGAGGTTTTACTTAGAATTAGACATGAAATTGACCTTGAAATTGAAATTGAATTTGGAACTGGAACATTTTCAAGCAATTTATTTACGACGCAAAGCCTGCGGCTGATTAAATTAAAAACTACGCACTTCCGGGTTACTCGAATTATTTTGTTTTACGCAAAATTTGTATAGAAGGTGGGGTACGTGCCCCAGCCTATTCACGTCAGTGCTTGTAACCTTCATCAGTGTGACAAGTTTAAAGACTGCCATGAGACAGCGGAGTATCTCCAACATTTTTCTCGATTATTCGTGAATTCTACTAAGAAATTTGATTTATAATTATTCTATGCAACGTTGGCTACTCAATGAATCGGTCATTTCGGTCATTGGAAAAATTCCCTGATTTTGTTCAAAATTCCTTGATAATTTCAGGTTTTCCAGGTTTTTACAGGTAGTTACCACCCTGCCTTAATTTATTTTTATACAAAATCTTATATACCGTCATCCGGGGATACTTGCAACACAGGGGTTACTTGCAACACTTCGGCGCATCGCGCATTTGACAGCTCTAACGCGTTTGTTTGTTAACATAACCATTTGTACCCAATGCCATTTTAAAGAAGGGACGTTTACCTATGGTTTAGTTAAGTTTAACCCATTACATCATTGTTTTGCTTATTTTTATACGATAGGAAAGTTGTGAAAAGGAAAATTATCGTAATAGACAGTATGTACAAAGTAAGTTTGCATCTGAACGATGTTATTTTGTCTACCAAAAATTAAAATTGTGAAAAATTCCACATGCCTTGAAACGGCAATTTGGAGTTCGCCGACATGCTGCATTTTCACCGAATATCTTTAAAAAAGCGATAGACGAAATTGGGAAATAAAAAACGCCTACAGTATCTCTTGTTTTACTACAAATACATTCAAAATATCTTAAAATAGTCATCTGCGGTTATAAAATCATAAGAAACGCAACATCAGAAAAGTGTTACAAGTAACCCCGTTTACTGGGTTACTTGCAACACCCCTATTTTCGGTTCATTCTACAGATTTATTTAGTTTATATTTTTTCTCATAATCATAAATCAAAAGTACTCACCACTATACAAGTTTTGGTTACTTACACTTGAACCTAGACGGTATACTTCAAAAGTTGTACTAAGTCAAAGTTCAAAAGTGTTGCAAGTATCCCCGGATGACGGTACTTTAAAGATGAATTCTTGAATTTGCTCTAGTTGCTCAAGATCACCCGTTGTTACTTCCTTATGCCCAAAATTCATTAGTTAGGTTATTCCAATGTAACTGGGTCCGTTTACTGGGTTACTTGCAACACCCCTATTTTCGGTTCATTCTACAGATTTATTTAGTTTATATTTTTTCTCATAATCATAAATCAAAAGTACTCACCACTATACAAGTTTTGGTTACTTACACTTGAACCTAGACGGTATACTTCAAAAGTTGTACTAAGTCAAAGTTCAAAAGTGTTGCAAGTATCCCCGGATGACGGTACTTTAAAGATGAATTCTTGAATTTGCTCTAGTTGCTCAAGATCACCCGTTGTTACTTCCTTATGCCCAAAATTCATTAGTTAGGTTATTCCAATGTAAGACTAGTGACTTGTCCCAACACTTTAAAATCGAAATTACACAATGTAGATAAGGTAATATGATACTCATGACCGTTGATTGGCAATTATCCCAAAGCTTTTCAAAGTCGTCTAAAAATAATTGACTTGCTTAGTACTTAATTCAGTTTATCTTTTTCTTTTTTAACGTGTAGGGCGCTATATCTCTGCATATTAGCGTTGATAAGAGGAATTACTTATCAACTTAGGGACTATAGCATAGCATAGCATAGTTTGACCGCCCGTGAGTTGTCCGCGATTAATCTAGATCAGCTGAGATTGCACAAAGAACCATCAGAATAATGCTTGGGAGTAGCAGTTCATTTTCAGGGTGCATTTTCTGGTGATCTAATTCTTTGTGATGATCAATAGCAAAGCTGGCCACGCCCATGCAGGTCAATTTGGGAGGGAAAGGAATGTTAGTCCGACACTTGCTGCTACTAGAGACCGAGGAATCCTCTGCATCATCCACAAGTGTCACAGGACAGGAAGGAGTTATTTTTTTTGAAACGATGATTCTACAATTGATGAAGGGACGGTAAGGGAAAGTAATGAAGAAGGATTTTTTCGGGAATGAAGGGGAAGGGTGGAAAGGAAGGGGGGGGGGGTAATAGGTAGCTATGCTTAACAAGTTGTCGTTGTGACTCCTATCTTTTGTCCAATGCTGGAAGGTGCATGGGTCGAACCAAGCTGTAATCAGAGATTATAACCGGATTTGAACCCACAACATAACAGGCAAAACGTTTTGCCTTTCTACTATATAAATATATAGTATAAAGGTATAGAAATCACTCGAAAAACCGGAAATTGAAAGAAGGTCCTGCGGGCCGAATGTCATATACCATTCGACTCAGTTTCGAAAACTGAGCATTTTCTGTGTGTGTGTATGTATGTGTATGTGTATGTGTATGTGTGTGTGTGTGTGTGTGTGTGTGTGTGTGTGTGTGTATGTGACGCTTTTTAATCTCACTCACTTTTCTCGGAGATGGCTGGACCGATTTTTATGATCTTAGTGTCAAATGAAAGGTCTAGGTGTCCCATTGGTCGCTATTGAGTTTCATACTGATAGGACTTTTAGTTCAAAAGTTATGTATAAAAATACGAAAAATATGGGACTTCATTATCTCATAGGTCCCTTAACTGATTTGAACCAAATTGATTGCATTTGAAAGGGAAGCCTTTCAAACCCTTTACTTCCAAATTTCATGATGAATGGGCTTGTGGTTTGAAAGTTACATAAAGAAATGTGATACAAAAGCCTTTAAAACATATTTTTGTTACATATAAGCATTAATTCAATGGGAAATACTTTACAATTGATTGTTATTTGAAAATTACTGTTGAGATCTATCAAATGAAACCGAGTTATTGAAAATCGGATGATTCCTTCAAAAATTATTCAAACTTTAGCACTTAAGCACTGTATATTAAAACTTTCAAAACGTGCAGCCAAAATGTATCAATCAAGGGTCGATTGTATATAATGTATGTATGAGTGCATGCGTGTATATATGTATGTATGTATGTAAGTATGTATGTATGTATGTATGTATGTATGTATGTATGTATGTATGTGTGTGTGTGTATGTGATGAAAATTTGCAATTTTTAAATTTGCATTGAAATTCAAGAAAAGTAAGAAACATGTCAATTGTCTGAAGTTTTTGAAGCCTCTTAGTGGAATGCGAAATTTTTTTTTTTTTTAATCTCGTTTATTTGATTTGGCTCTTTCGTGTTAACTTAAAGGAGCCGTAAGTCTTTTATAAAAATATAACGGTAAGCACTGCTTATAACTTATGTTAGAAGGTATGATCGATACACCCGATTTACTGGGGTTAGTAGGTTTTTTACATTTTTCTTAACAGGAAGGCTAAGAAGGGTGGATTAAGGGTTTTATTGCAGTCTTTTGCGATGCTGCACATATATTGTAGTGTGTGGTTTCCTTTAGCAGTCAAATATATATGGCGTACTTCAGAACTGCGTAGCGTTTTGCTGTCTTCCCGTCTTCGACCGATGCTGAATGCAATTGCTTGCAGTCAAGCACCTTTACCTTTTGCAGCATGGGGTTCTTGAAACAGCCAACGCCATGCTGCAAAATGTATTCGATGGTGAGGTTCCCGTCCGTAACTACATCGTCAACCTCTACATCCTTGGCAGGGATGTACACGCGATACTCTCGCGTAAAAAGTTCGCAGCTAGCAATTGCGTTTGCTTGCTTCAAGCTTTTCACGGCAACTCGCCGTTTATTCGGTCTCACCTTTGTTATATCGGTTACGTCCGAAAACTGTTTTGCCAGGTCTTTGCCAATTTGTATAATATTCAAGGGTTTCATTTTGGGCCGGAAGAAGACAATAAATGGCCCCTTTGAGTCATCCGGGTAAGCCTTAATCCGTTGGGTAGTCTGGTGGTCCGGGGTTGGCGGGCCGGATGGGTGTGGGGGACCAGACGCGACTGAAGGACTGGGTGGAAAGTTCAGAAGAGGTGAGCTAGGCGGTGTGATATCTAGCTCATCTATTTCCTCCTCATCCGTTTCGACGTCGACAAACATCGCAACGTTGAGGTTTTCCATTTTAGCGGGAGCTATAAGCTCTACCGCTCATGAACTTAAAAAAAAACTTGGATATAGGGTGGGGGAGGGTATCAATTTAACGGGGAAGCAATTTATTAAATAAGCAAAAATATAAAAAAAAATATAATAAGATTGCAATACTTCACCGAACACAGTCCAAACCGGCTGATAGGTGAGTTGATCTTTTCCTGCCTAAGCGATGTGTGCACCAACAATAGATCAGCACCAAGTGATGTCGTCCTATGATGTCGTCGTCCTGTTACTCACAATTGTACAAGAAAAGCAAAAAGCGGAGAAAAGCAGTTAATTTAAGTATATAAGTACATATAGTGGTGTATAGGATTAAAAATACTAGTGAGTCGATTTTTCCAAATAAATTTATACAAATTTCAAACAAATTCTGCGCATCAATAGATGCTCTTTTCAATCAATAGATACTAGGGCTTAGAAATGTTATATGAAAAATTGGAAGTATACGTTGCATGGTAGTAATTTTGTAAGATTTATTTTCGTTAGTGACATTTTAAAGGACAGATGTCTTATGTCATGTATCATGTTTTAATAAATAAATCAAAAAAAGACAAGCGATGATTCTACAATTGATGAAGGGACGGTAAGGGAAAGTAATGAAGAAGGATTTTTTCGGGAATGAAGGGGAAGGGTGGAAAGGAAGGGGGGGGGTAATAGGTAGCTATGGTTAACAAGTTGTCGTTGTGACTCCTGTCTTTTGTCCAATGCTGGAAGGTGCATGGGTCGAACCAAGCTGTAATCAGAGATTATAACCGGATTTGAACCCACAACACCTGCCAGGGCGTGTCGCTCACTGGTACCCGTGTACCTTTGAACCACAGAGGCGCTGGACAAAAGAAGTCTGCACAACCCCCCTTATTAACCATAGCGCGACATGGGTTGATCTATTTTTAGACACACAAATTGTGCCTCTTCCTCCACAGTCCCTCCATCTATTGTAGAACCATCGTTTCAAAAAATAATAATATTAATGCCTGACCGCATTTCAAGATCAAAGACTAAAAACACGAGTTCAGTTCAATCATCACCCAAAAATGATTTACTTGAATAGGTGCACTTTATTGCATTAATTAATATAACCTTATTTTCCAGTGTCTTTCCTTTTTAAAAATTAGACACTGTAACTATTTCTATCCTTGAAATTTCTTCTGTAGTATGCGTTTTTGGTTGAGATTTTGCTTTTTTAAAGAAAAGCTTTTGTTTTTTTTTTTCATTCGAGCATACAAGTGAAACCTCGCCCACTACACAACTATCTCCTTTTCCTTTAATAGAGGCTGAGGCATTATTTTGGATTACGGATGCGAAAATTTTTTCACGTCGGTAATATCATTAGGCTTTTATGGATTTAGTCTTCAGGGAAATCGATAATTATTGGTATTCTTTCAATCAGACATCTAAATAGTAGTAAAATTTTAATAGGAATCGGATTAAGTAAGAATAGTGAAGCAAGGCCTCGCTTAGCAGCATTTGCGGCTGGTGTGCAGGAAATGGACAAAATCCTAATATTGTTCCAAATATTAACCAATATGCATTAGAACACAAAAATAGGAAATCATAGTTATTTATTTAATCAAACATTATGAATGCAACTATCTTGAGAGGAATAGAGAGTAATATGAGAATAATTTGCTTTTCGTTGAGGTCTGAAAGCTTAAATTTGATGATTGGTTTCTTAAACCAAACTGTAGGCTTTCGGCATATTTTGGTATATTATACTACGAGTCGGATTTTATGAGGTAATTTTTATATGCCAAATATGTGTTTGACAACAATCATGTTTACACATATTTGAAGGTAATGACATATATTTGTATTTTAACCTTTTGGAGTGCTGCGATAATATTAATATCTTCAGATATTATTCAAAAACCGAGAAGTGGGCAACAATTGGGTGGTGCGCAATAATTGGCAAACTACCCTAATCACGGCGAATATTTGAATACTTTCAGCTTTATTTTATCTGGCTCAGTAATTGTGGGAGTTGTTTTCTACTTTACTGCGAGAAAAAATTTTGTACTGTAAAAATTTGTATATCAAACTACTCGTGGTTTCATAGTTACGTAACTGCCAAAATGAATCGTGTAAGGTTGAAACTTCCAAAACTCGAGATCGTGATCAGGTCATCCGAGATTTACGATTTCTGTGCAGCACAGTTTAATTTGGGGCAATTTGCCGGGTCAGCTAGTCTATTGTGTGAGTATGTGAGTATCTTTGTTCCACTATAACTCCAGAACGCCTTGACTGTTCTGCACCAAAATTGGCACCCATATTCTCTGATATAAGGGAACTAGCACTAGGAGGTGGGGAGTTCCTAACAAGGAGGAGAGGCCATAACTCCAATTAGAAAATTGCCTCCTAGGGTAAGGAACGAGTTAAGCTGTGTTACCTATTTTAATCAGTTGAACATAAATGATCCGAAAATGCACTTTTTTATTCATAGTTTCAAAATCTTTTGATAGGATCATCTTCACAAATCACTTAACCATACATTTGATTCACACAAACACAATTTACTGGGTTTCCGACAAGAAATATGATGAATTAAAAATTGTTGTCCAAAAACGTACATTTTTCAGCTGCTCTTCAGCAATTCAATTCGAATTCATCAAATTTTCAGCACTGATTACAACCACTCTAAAAGCACTCAATTGTCACATACCATATTATTCAGTCTCTTTTTTTCTATTATCTAAGGCTTTGTCACAAGCCAAAAGTTTTATTATTTTCTAACAAAACTGAAAACAAATTCTGAATTGACGGAACCTGTTCACCACTAGCAGCAGCTGCAGCACAACTGATGAACTATCGTGTTGCCAAGACACTGTTTCGGTTCTGAAAATAAGAATTTTAAGTTTGAAATTAACTGAAACCTCCTATGGTGAAAACGTGGTTCAATACTTTCAAGAGAAATGTTTGTTCATAATTAATTTTTCTTTATTAAAAACAACACAAAAGACAGCTTTTTCAATAATTTTCGAAGATTTTCTCAGTGATTTAATAAAGCAACGATGTGTTTCAATGTTATTTGCTTTGACAACACTGTTCTGAGTCGGATCGTTTGTACTGCTACATGTTTACCTCTTTTGTTCTCCCACCATCCTTATGAACAGCGAGTGAGACGTCAAACTCGCAGTTTCCCATAAGAACACCAGAGAATAAAAGAGACGACGAATACCGTTTGCCGTGAGGTGCGGTGAGTGTATGCCCCGATAAACAATTTAGACAGATGGCATTTTACGCATCTATGCCGATACGCTATGCCGATTACGCATCAGATGCCGATTAGTAGGTCGCGGATAGGAACGCGAACTTACTGAATAGGGGGAAAAGTTCGAGGGATTTTTTAAGGGGAAGTAAAAAAATTCAGATTTCAGCATTGCTTAAAAAAGCACCTTGCGGATGAAAATGGGTTCGGTCTGTTCAAAATTAGTTCCGCCGCTCCAACTTTTAAAGCGAAAAATCAAAAGTTTAGCTCAACAATAGTGTCTTCTAATGGTAACAGCTTGAAGAACTAAAGATAGCAAGAAGATTGGTGTGCTGATATCCCCCACTTAGTCAACCCATCGCTTGTAATAAGGTAAAACAATCAGTGACCCGCTTAGACTGCTTAAAACTAGTTCTTTACCCTACATATCATTGGTATGATTCATTGGCGAGTATATTTAAAGTAGCTGCTAATTTCAACGCAACAGGAACTGCAATACTTCTGCAATTTGGAGAAAATTTAATTGTACCCAAAATATGTTTGAATGCCTCCCGATTAAGCTGAAAATATTGACGAAACCTTAAAAAATAACATTATTTTCTCACACCAAAAACTAGGCTTAAATTAGTTAACTCAGAAAGTGGATTACTTCTATCCCGTAACTCACATCTGTGAATATTATTATTTTCATCGTCACTTCCACTTGAACTGTCGAAGCAAAACATTTTTCGTACGTTTTAAATTTATTTTAAAGCGAATAACTGCCGAGTTCGTAAGTAATCATTCGGAGGTAAACATAAAAATATGGCATACGTCTTCGAATATAACTGGTACATCATCATACATACATCATCAAAAATAATTCGAATCGAGTTGCATTTCTTTCGAAACGAGTTACTCGAAATGAGATGCGCAATGTCACCTCTGCTTCTATCCAAACAGTCGACGGGTATCGTCACGGTGCCCGCTATCAATGGAGCTGCCGTTCAAGTGAGTTTTGCTTCTCTATGCTCCTAGTGGCGGATTGAATTCGGTGTCATACAATGCCCATCGCAAGGTCTGCGATCGTCGAACTTCTGATCGTCGCAATATCGCTTGGCAAATATACTGAGCCACGTGTCCTACCGGAATCGTTTGACAATACAGCCAAATTTCGTCAAATCGAGTGGGAAAGGGATCGGTTTCACACTTTTTACAGAGGCAAAGCCTAGCGTTCTTTGCAGCTCAAACCTCGTGGGTCCTAGTCAAATAAAATCATGGGAAATTGTTGAAGGTTGAATGAGATCGGTTTTATGCCAAATTTTTCGCAGCTGTTATCCTACTATACCTGATTCGCTGTTTTAATTTATGTAATGCACTTTTCCAATGTAATTCTGTACTTTTAGCTCGACTACACTTTTATAAAATTTCGGCCAATCATCATCATCATCATCATTAGTTTTTGGCTATTCTGGTGTTGCTTCGATGGTAGCACAATTGGAAAAGACCCATTTAATTGGCTTATCCCAGTGGCTCCCCCAAATATCCCTTTTCGAGCTGAAAATTTCCCTATCTATCGATTACCTTAATATCCCAGCTTTGGTTGAGTATCGCGTGAGCAACCTCTTCATTATTTTTTGAACCACTGACTGGAGTGTACTTTATTCATATCGCCAAATTATTTTACCTAAACTTCCACCTAACCTAACCAAATCGACGTTTGCGGATAATTAGTAATGTTTGGCATCAAAAAAATTTTTTACCGAACGTTCTGCTGCTCAGAGTTTGGTAAATTTTACGGTAATTTACCGAACTCGGTACTTTTTTTAAGTGTGTAAACATTTTACATTCATTTAAACATATATACACTTGATCAAGATCTCAAGAATCAAGATCAAGATCTAGATCATATATACGATTAACATCAACATCAATAAGAATGGTTATGGATAAGTAAAGTTTAGTGCCTCAAAGGTAATAAGGTCTACCTTACACTATCAGGCAATAAGTGAACAAAAATCCTAGAAAATCTATATCTTATGTAAGAATATTTTTTTAATTGCAGATCTTGATCGGGATGCTTTGTGTGACTTTCGCTACTGGAGTGACAGCTGCCGGGTAATTTCCATTATATTTCTACATTCTATTAGTTTTACCAAAAATCCAAATGTATACTCTTTCCATTTCGAAGGTGATGGGAAAATTTTTACATGATGTGGACGACAGTTGTATAAAAATTTGCTTCAGATATTGTGCTGTGCAGCTGAACTGGACTAATCCAGATTTTTTCCTACCAATGTATATGATGAAAGTGAACATCAATATTGCCGTTACCGCTGTTATTATAATTTACGCCAGCGATTTCACTATGTCGCTTTTTTAAACTACGGTGTCAAGTAAGGTGCAAAATGCGGGATAATGTGCTCTGAAATACGATTAGTGTCAGAATTAGTTTCATCATACTAACTCTAACATCAAACATAAAAGCACATTTTAAATAAGGATTGTTTTAATTTTTACTCCAACTACTACTACTGCAATAGGATACTATTCCAATGCCCTGTGCTGTCGTTCACAAAGGACGTCCGGTATTTTTTGATGTTAAATCACCCCCCCCCCTTTTTTTTCTCCGAATCGCCCATTTTTGTCCACACCAGCTCAACCCTCCTACTCCCACTTGCCAAATATTGATAAAAATAAACGTTTTATCGAGCATTGCACATTTATTTTATCCGTTCTAACCACCGTATTGACATCTTCATATCGAGCTGCTGAATTGGTTGGTTATTGATATTTTTTTGAAACGATGATTCTACAATTGATGAAGGGACGGTAAGGGAAAGTAATGAAGAAGGATTTTTTCGGGAATGAAGGGGAAGGGTGGAAAGGAAGGGGGGGGGTAATAGGTAGCTATGGTTAACAAGTTGTCGTTGTGACTCCTGTCTTTTGTCCAATGCTGGAAGGTGCATGGGTCGAACCAAGCTGTAATCAGAGATTATAACCGGATTTGAACCCACAACACCTGCCAGGGCGTGTCGCTCACTGGTACCCGTGTACCTTTGAACCACAGAGGCGCTGGACAAAAGAAGTCTGCACAACCCCCCTTATTAACCATAGCGCGACATGGGTTGATCTATTTTTAGACACACAAATTGTGCCTCTTCCTCCACCTACTGTAGAAACCACCGACCGAGAAGTTTTAATCTAACGTCATTGTACTTTCAGGACGACGACACTATGCAGGCCCTTACGACTTGCAAGGTACTGCGTGTGACGCTGTTCGTCCGAAAGCGTGTTAGTCCGCGTTTCTCAGCGCGGTTCTTCGGAGAAAGGCTCCGTTCCTATGAAAATTGACCAAACTCGTGACTTTAGTCATGACCTTGAAATGCGGTCAGGCATATATTAATATTTTTTTGAAACGATGATTCTACAATTGATGAAGGGACGGTAAGGGAAAGTAATGAAGAAGGATTTTTTCGGGAATGAAAGGGAAGGGTGGAAAGGAAGGGGGGGGGTAATAGGTAGCTATGGTTAACAAGTTGTCGTTGTGACTCCTGTCTTTTGTCCAATGCTGGAAGGTGCATGGGTCGAACCAAGCTGTAATCAGAGATTATAACCGGATTTGAACCCACAACACCTGCCAGGGCGTGTCGCTCACTGGTACCCGTGTACCTTTGAACCACAGAGGCGCTGGACAAAAGAAGTCTGCACAACCCCCCTTATTAACCATAGCGCGACATGGGTTGATCTATTTTTAGACACACAAATTGTGCCTCTTCCTCCACCTACTGTAGAAACCACCGACCGAGAAGTTTTAATCTAACGTCATTTTACTTTCAGGACGACGACACTATGCAGGCCCTTACGACTTGCAAGGTACTGCGTGTGACGCTGTTCGTTCGAAAGCGTGTTAGTCCGCGTTTCTCAGCGCGGTTCTTCGGAGAAAGGCTCCGTTCCTATGAAAATTGATCAAACTCGTGACTTTAGTCATGACCTTGAAATGCGGTCAGGCATATATTAATATTTTTTTGAAACGATGATTCTACAATTGATGAAGGGACGGTAAGGGAAAGTAATGAAGAAGGATTTTTTCGGGAATGAAGGGGAAGGGTGGAAAGGAAGGGGGGGGGGTAATAGGTAGCTATGGTTAACAAGTTGTCGTTGTGACTCCTGTCTTTTGTCCAATGCTGGAAGGTGCATGGGTCGAACCAAGCTGTAATCAGAGATTATAACCGGATTTGAACCCACAACACCTGCCAGGGCGTGTCGCTCACTGGTACCCGTGTACCTTTGAACCACAGAGGCGCTGGACAAAAGAAGTCTGCACAACCCCCCTTATTAACCATAGCGCGACATGGGTTGATCTATTTTTAGACACACAAATTGTGCCTCTTCCTCCACCTACTGTAGAAACCACCGACCGAGAAGTTTTAATCTAACGTCATTTTACTTTCAGGACGACGACACTATGCAGGCCCTTACGACTTGTAAGGTACTGCGTGTGACGCTGTTCGTCCGAAAGCGTGTTAGTCCGCGAAGAACCGCGCTGAGAAACGCGGACTAACACGCTTTCGGACGAACAGCGTCACACGCAGTACCTTGCAAGTCGTAAGGGCCTGCATAGTGTCGTCGTCCTGAAAGTACAATGACGTTAGATTAAAACTTCTCGGTCGGTGGTTTCTACAGTAGGTGGAGGAAGAGGCACAATTTGTGTGTCTAAAAATAGATCAACCCATGTCGCACTATGGTTAATAAGGGGGGTTGTGCAGACTTCTTTTGTCCAGCGCCTCTGTGGTTCAAAGGTACACGGGTACCAGTGAGCGACACGCCCTGGCAGGTGTTGTGGGTTCAAATCCGGTTATAATCTCTGATTACAGCTTGGTTCGACCCATGCACCTTCCAGCATTGGACAAAAGACAGGAGTCACAACGACAACTTGTTAACCATAGCTACCTATTACCCCCCCCCCCCCCCTTCCTTTCCACCCTTCCCCTTCATTCCCGAAAAAATCCTTCTTCATTACTTTCCCTTACCGTCCCTTCATCAATTGTAGAATCATCGTTTCAAAAAAATATTAATATATGCCTGACCGCATTTCAAGGTCATGACTAAAGTCACGAGTTTGGTCAATGGTTATTGATTTTTGTAGTTAGACGTCCGAAATTTACGACAAAATATTTAACACTATATATACCAAACCAGTCATGTTGAGTGGTCGTGGAATTTTAATTCAAAATTCCTGCAACATGTAACATTTGCATTCAGAAATAATTTTATGACTTTGGTAGCTATAAGTAGAGAGTACATTTTATATAGAGTAGGGCGGGCCTAAGTGCGATGTTTGAAGTTGTCATCAATTTTCTTGAGATAGGGGTATTAGGGGCATAATGAACACCCTAACTTGTTGGCTGATTTAAGCACCCAAAATGAATGAATTTTTAAAGTGTCGTCATTGCAAAACATACATTCACTATCGATAATCAAAGGCAGACTGTTAAGAAATTGAAAAATAATTAACATGATGACGCAAATTGCAATTTAAATTCATGCTTCAAAAACTAAAAATCGGTCAGTGTGTGGGGCACAATGAGCACCCCCTGGGGCATAATGAGCACCCTAATAAACACATGCTTGAAGGGTGTATACACTGTATATAAGTCATCTACCACACACACATACACACACTCACACACATGCATATACACATACATACACACATACATACACATATACATACACATAAGAAGGTGACCGTGAAGGCGTCGAAGGCAGTACAAACGGACGCTTGTCCGTTGACGGAGTGTCGTAACGCGGCCCAAGAGGCTACGGAAAGCGCTACCAGCAGCGGTAAGGCATCCGCCAAGCGCCCGAGACAGTCCCCGGGGGATAGCACCCCTGGCGGACCGAAAAAACGCCTGATCGGTAAAAGCCCTCAGGCTAGCGGGTTGGCAGAGCTAACCGATGAACCAGCAGGAAGCTCCAAGACAGGTGGCCCGTGGACCGAGGTTAGGGCCAAGAGAAAAGGCGGAGGAGGCTCCAGTAAAAAAAACTGCTCCACCTAAACCGGCAAGAAAGCGAGCGAAGAAGGGCGACGCTCTTATCCTGAAAACCGACGGGTCGAAATACTCGGAGGTTCTGAAGGCCATGAGAGGAGACGCCCTACTCAAGGATCTGGGCGCGGACGTACGGAGCATCCGCCGCTCACGCACGGGCGATATGATCCTCGAGTTAAAGAAGGACGCCACAAAGAAGAGTTCCGCATACAAGCCCATAGCGGAAGGAGTGCTCGGGGACGGAGTGAAGGTACGTGCTCTCACACCAGAAGTGACTCTCCAGCTTAAGAACCTGGACGAGATCACCGAAGTGCGTGAGGTCGTACAAGCTCTCAAAGAGCAAAGTGGAGTGGTGGTGGCAACCGAGGCGGTTCGCCTACGCAAGGGTCCGGCCGGGACCCAGGTAGCCACCATACGACTTCCGCTGATTGACGGAAACAAAGCCCTGACAGCTGCTAGGCTAAAAGTGGGGTGGTCGGTATGCCCACTGAGCGTGTCCAAGCAGTCGGAAGCCTGCTTCCGGTGTTTCGAGCACGGACATAAAGCCTGGAACTGCAAGGGGCCAGATAGGAGCCAGTTGTGCAGGAGATGTGGCAGTGCTGGCCATAAAGCAAAGGACTGCGCGGAGCCTCCTAAGTGCCTGATCTGTACCGGTAAACGGGACGCAAAGCACGTAACGGGAGGTCCAAGGTGCCCGGCCGGTGTGCCGGCGACTAAGCCACGTTCATAGTGCAAGTGACACAACTCAACCTGAACCACTGCAGCACAGCTCAGCAGCTGTTACACCAAGCAGTTTCTGAGTCAGCAATGGACATTGCCATAGTCTCGGATCCATATCGCGTCCCTGCCGGAAACGGCAACTGGGTCTCGGATAGGTCTGCGACGGCGGCTATATGGACAACAAGCAGGTTCCCGGTTCAGGAGGTTGTGTCAACTGCAGACGAGGGATTTGCGGTTGCCAAAGTGGGTGGAGTGTTCTACTGCAGTTGTTATGCTCAGCCGAGTTGGTCTATCGAGCAGTTTACGCGGATGGTAGACCGAGTATCAGTTGTGTTGACTGGTTTAAGGCCGGTGGTTGTGGCGGGCGACTTTAACGCTTGGGCGGTAGAGTGAGGAAGTCGTCGCACGAACCATAGGGGTCGGATTCTGCTTGAAGCTCTGGCAAAGCTCAACGTAGATCTGGCCAACGTCGGCAACACAAGTACCTTCAGTAGGAACGGTGCGGAGTCTATCATCGACGTGACTTTCGGCAGTCCTGGTCTGATAGGAGACTGGCGGGTAGATAATGGCTACACTCACAGTGACCACCAGGCGGTCCGCTATGGTGTCGGTCAGATAACGAGGCGGCAGGCGGCGTGTAGGGCCAACACTCCAACCACCCGTGGATGGAAGACATCATACTTCGATCCCGAAGTATTTGTGGAAGCGATCCGGAGAGAGTGCGGTGATCGCGGTATGCTTGATCCGAACGCTGATCATTTGGTTGAGGTACTGTCGCGAGCATGTGACGCTACCATGCCTAGGAAAGGTCGTCCTAGGTATGGCAGGTCACCGGCTTACTGGTGGACAGACGAAATTGCGGAACTCCGCGGAGCGTGCTTTCGTGCGAGGAGAATTATGCAAAGAGCTCGTTCGGATGAAAGCAGGGCTGAATGTCGAGTAGCACTTGTTGCTGCACGCGCAGCGCTTAAGAGCGGGATAAAAGCTAGTAAACGAGACTGCTTTGAAAGGTTATGTGCTAGTGCCAATGCGAACCGGTGGGGTGATGCCTACAGAGTCGTAATGGCAAAGACCAAGGGTGTGATGGCGCCCGCTGAGCAATCGCCAGAGATGCTGGAGCGGATCATCGAGGGCCTCTTTCCGCGCCACGAGCCAAGGCCCTGGCCCCAGGCCGCTGAGTCGTCCCACGGCCGACGTTCCAGTATCTCAGACCATAGCGTAGGATGGTCGGCCTCCGTGCCGAACATCCAAAGTAACGTGGGCGACGGCGGTTTGGAGGTCGGGGAGGAAGTGACGGTTACGAACGAGGAACTCATTGATATCGCTAAATCCCTAAAGGTGAGCAAGGCACCGGGGCCAGACGGTATCCCGAACATGGCCATTAAAGCGGTTATTTTAGAGGGGACTGCACTATTTCGTCAACGCGGTTCTTAAAACTCCTTGGAGTCATGGTCGACGACAAGCTCAAGTTCGGGAGCCACGTCGACTATGCCTGCAAGAAGGCTTCCACAGCTATTTCGGCATTGTCTCGTATGATGTCTAATAGCTCTGCGGTATATGGCAGCAAGCGAAGGCTTTTAGCCAACGTGGTCCAGTCCATACTCAGGTATGGCGGGCCGGTGTGGTCATCGGCGTTAGGTACCAAAAGCTATCTAGCCAAGCTGGAAAGCACCTATCGTCTCATGTGCTTAAGAGTGGCGAGTGCGTACCGCACAGTTTCACATGACGCAATCTGCGTCTTAGCGGGTATGATGCCTATTGGTATCATCATCAGCGAGGACGTAGAGTGCTTCAACCAACGTGGAACTAGAGGCATACGGAGTACCACAAGATCGGCCTCGATGATCACATGGCAGCGGGCATGGTCTGATTCCACAAAAGGCCGGTGGACACATAGACTTATCCCGGAACTATCCGGATGGGTCAACAGGCGTCATGGCGAAGTCAACTTCCACCTGACACAGATTCTGTCAGGGCATGGTTGTTTTAGACAGTATCTGCACAAATTTGGGCATGCGGAGTCCCCCGAGTGTCCCGAATGCGCGGACGTTGAGGAAACTGCAGAACATGCTATCTTCATATGCCCTCGTTTCGAGGGCGTGAGAAGCAACATGATGGCAGTTAGCGGACAGGACACTACTCCGGATAACTTAGTCCAAAGGATGTGTTCTAGCTCGGACGTCTGGGGTGCGGTCAATGCGGCTGCTACCCAGATCGTACTTGAGCTACAAAACCGCTGGAAAGCCGATCAACGGCGAATAAACAGCCTAACTACCATAGTCCAGTAGTTATCTAAGAGCGTGCGTTAAGCACAATAGCCCCTCCCTGAAGTAATACCGATAAGGTGGTTCCAGGGGGGATTGAGGCTGGAGACTCGAGTAGGGTTTTAGTGGGTCTGGATCTTCACGATCTTCACGGGATACCAAACCCCACTCCCTGAGCTGTCTTCTCAGGTGTCTGATAGCAGATTTCCCTACTCGTTAAAAAAAAAATCAGAGGGGTTGTGTACAAGACACGACCGCATATATAGGTGACGCAGGACTACGTAAGTCTCTTTGTAGTGATGTATTCATGTTTTCATGTATTCATGCTTGTAATCATTCGATTCCCAAGTAACAATGAGAATTTTATTGCGCTCTTATTGCGGTTTTCATGACCAATTTTGGCCATAAAAGCCATTATAAGAGAGTAATAAAACCCAAATTGTTACTTGGGTTCTTCATGTATACATGCTGTATGTAACATATATACATGCTACATGCGTTGTATGCAACATTTATCAAAGTAGTAACATTGCATACGTTCAATTCTCAAAATATTGTGTACCTACCTTACTGGAAACTGTACTGTGTAAATACCTTACTGAAATTAAAGATTGTTTTTATTACCCATGGTTCCCCACGTTGAAGGGATTTTACCAATTCAATCCTATTTTATCAACAGCACATCTTTCCACTACACTTTTGATGAAACGGCATCGGCAAGCATGCGTATTCATACAGAGTCGTATTATAACCGAACACTACAGCTGTAGCACATTTTTCCAACACAGATTTCAAATTCGCCGAGGTTTAATCGTTTCGCAGTAAAGAATTTGCGATCTGTTGGGACAACGAACCTGTGTCATTTTTTCTGGCACACTTCCCTAACACAGACATCAAATTGGACTAGGTTTATTCGCGTTCGTAAGAAATCTGTTGGCCCGAGGGGGCTTTGTCACTCTTTCTGGCGTACTTCCCAGGCAAGGACATCAAAATGGTCTAAGTTTAACCGCGGTGTTAAGAAATCTTGTTGAAATGAGGGAACTTTGTCACTTGTTTTGGCGTACTTCCCAAGCACAGATATCAAATTGGTATAGGTTTAGATCATCGCAAAGAATATTCCAACCAATCACGAAGCGAGAATTCTGGTAAAACATAGGTTCATTATTTTCAATTTTTCAATAGTTCAACATCAAGGATCCATACTTTTCTTCATTTGGGTCAATTCTTAGAAAATTTACCGATCGATTTGTGTAAGAATATTGAAAATCGATCGGAAAATCGCTGAGCTATTAGCGTTCAAAACCTTTCATTTTTCGTGACGCTCGCATTTTTCGATTTTTTGGAATGACACCCCATCTCAAAACTTGCCGTAAGACGTAGTCCTACGTCAAAAAAAAAAAAAAAAATGCATGCACATATAGACATACACATACACACCCACACATACACAAAAATAAAACGTGTAAAAACGTCGAAAAACCTGTTGACCGCAAGCCGCTTGAAGCCAATTGACCCCGGGGAGGTTGCCTCTAGAGCACACAAGGAATGTTTCGGATGACGCTTAAGCTAGCTGTGTTTTAGTGTTGAAGACATATGCTTTTCCGTTTCCCTCTGGCAGGTGGTATACGAGGGTTCCTATTTCATGGGTAGCAATACTGTAGCATCGAATCTCCATATACAAAATATGGACCACCAGCTCTTGTTCTGCAGCGGGAACGAAAACAGTTTTGAAGGAATCAATTTGGTCCACCTCCTGTCCCGAGATTGCCCTTTCGTATGGCCCAACATACCGAGCTAACGTCTGCCGCAGAATGCCGTGGTACTTGGCGACTTGTTTTGTGGATATTCCGTCTCGCCTTATAGTGGTCAAGGCCACTTGCAAGACCTTTTTTGACCAATTATGTCTTCTGGATTCCTTTGGCATATTCATACCATCACTGTAAACAAGCATTGATGCGATAAACAAAGAAACTGACAGGTTAGTTAATGCGACATAGTGCTCGTTTCACCCCACCTAAGGGTGCTCATTTCGCCCCCAGTCAAGTAATTAAAGTAAAAATGGGTTTTTACACTAATTACAGTAGAAAATCAAAACTTCATTGAAGGTGAAATTTGAGATACAATGTATACATCGTGTTCCAGTGTGCACTCGATAGGTTAAGATATTTAAATGATCGTAAAAGCTTATTTGGTAGTGCACCAAAATTATAATTTTTTCAGCGTCTGAGAACCTAGTTAAGTTTTTAATATAACTCCGTGTTTCAAAAGTAGAGATCCCTCATTTTTTGATAAATTGATACTGTAGTACTTACAGCAGTGTTTCGCATGCCGTATGATGCTACAAAATGCATACTTTCGTAGAAAAGAGGGGTGCCCATTTCGCCCCGTGTGCTCATTATGCCCCTAATCCCCCTATAAAGAATGACAACAACAAAATATATTTTATAGTGATGCAGTAACTCAGTGTCTTCACATTCAACTATAAATCATCTGGAATAATAGTGTTATACAAAATAAATTCTTCTTTCTTCTGATCAAGTGCCGTTTCGCACTTTTACCCCACTAGCGACGCAAATGTGCGAATACCGCGGGGCAAAAGTGCGAAGTTTAATTCCATGAAATTAGCACAGCAGTAGCTAACAAAACCATAACATCTTTAATCTGCGATGTGTTTTGGTAAGGAATATTCTTAATTTGCACCTTCCCTTTTTTCCGCTGGCGTACTGCAACCTCCACCAGATCGAAACTTTACCAAACGTTTTTTTTGTTTTACCAGCGAGCGTATAGACACTGTTTTCGTTCGGCCAGCATCTGCAGAGCACACAGTTTTCGGCAGATTCTATTTCTAGTATCTGTAATATGCAGTGGTTGGAGAATTCGCGAAAAAGTGATCGTTTGAATCGATGAACATCCCTCATGAACACGCACTATTCGCCTGCCTCGCCGATAATGCACGCATCAGCTTTGAATTTTATCACGAACAGAACCTCAATGTGAACATCAGAATTCGGTCAAAAATTGAATATTGAACATTGAGTGTGTTCGATTTATCGGATATAGAATGCCCGGGGACGCCGGAAAGTATTCAAAATAATATTACCACGAAAAGGGAATAGTTTAAAGTAGTGTTAGTGGCTTTACAAGCAGCAGAAAGCAGTAATTTGCACGCGTTTGCGTTACTCACGATATTCGTATATTCAGCGATGCTATGAAGCGTGAGTGTATGTTGCTCATTGTTATAAGCGAATTGAACCACTCGCGTAGCTGTTTTATCATGATAAAAACCGTTTGCCGATGCTCGGCGCATCTATTCATTTTGCGAGTTTTCCAACCTCTGGTAATATGGGTCATTCCATCTCAAATGTACACATGGTATGGATTAGACCATCAGCGATTTCAACCAAAGTTGGCATAATTGTTCATTCCGACCCCACAATCAATTTCCCAAAGTTTTGCGCCGATTGATCAATCCCCATAGCAGTGGCGCTACTTCCTTTTTTACAGATTTTCAAAAAACGTCATTTTTCGGGTTTAAATATATATCTCTTAATATATATATATATATATATATATATATATATATATATATATATATATATATATATATATATATATATATATATATATATATATATATATATATATATATATATATGTATATTAAATATATATCTAAATAAATATCTCTGAAACAGTTTGATGTGAAGACATGCCAATATGCTTTGTCTGTGGGGGTTTGGCCGCGCAATTCTAATATCTAATTTGTCAACATCATACATTTTTATTGCAATTTAAAACGAAAAATGCGAATATCTTAAAACACCCCCAATTTTATTTTCAAATAAATACGCTTAAAATGTTCGCCAGAAAATTCTACATAAGAATCACTTAACTAGAAAAAATCAGAGGGGTTGTGTGCAAGACACGACCGCATATATAGGTGACGCAGGACTACGTAAGTCTCTTTGTAGTGATAGTGGCATGTATTCATGCTTGTAATCATTCGATTCTTCATGTATACATGCTATATGCAACATATATACATGCTACATGCGTTGTATGTAACATTTATCAAAGTAGTAACATTGCATACGTTCAATTCTCAAAAGATTGTGCATTTGAAAACACAAATCAAATCAAGAACACACACTTTTGCTTTCCTGCTACCTTACTGAAATTAAAGATTGTTTTTATTATCCATGGTATCCCACATTGTAGGGATTTTACCAATTCAATTTACCTATTTTATCAACAGCACATCTTTCCACTACACTTCTAATGAAAGAATTTGCGATATGTTGGAACAACGAACTTGTGTCATTTTTTCTGGCACACTTCCCTAACACAGATATCAAATTGGACTAGGTTTAATCGCGTTCGTAAGAAATCTGTTGGCACGAGGGGGGTTTGTTACTCTCTCTGGCATACTTCCCAAGCAAGGGCATCAAAATGGTCTAGGTTGAACCGCGGTGTTAAGAAATCTTGTTGAAATGAGGAAACTTTGTCACTTGTTTTGGCTTACTTCCCAAGCACAGATATCAAATTGGTATAGATTTAGATCATCGTAAAGAATTTTCCAACCAATCACGAAGCGAGAATTCTGGTAAAACATAGGTCCATTATTTTCAATTTTTCAATAGTTCAACATCAATAATCCATACTTTTCTCCATTTGGGTCAATTCTTAGAAGATTTTCTGATCGATTGGTGTAAGAATATTGATAATCGATCGGAAAACCGCTGAGCTATTAGCGCTCAAAACCTATCATTTTTCGTGACGCTCGCAGTTTTCGAATTTTTGGAATGACACCCTATCTCCAAACTTGCCGTAAGACGTAGTCCTACGTCGAAAACAATATTGGTAGTTTGGAAGATATGGCGTTTTAAATATTTGAGGCATTTTTTTAACGTGTTGGGAAATCTGCTATTAGCAGGCATTCAATTTATCGTTTCAAATGCGCGATATTCAATGCATTTTGTCTACTACGACTTATAACCCAGCAAAAGAGAAACGAAAATGTTTTATACATATGTATTGTCGCTCGTGAGCGCAGGCTATTCATATTTTCCTTTATCCCTAGAAACACGCGATCATGATTTGTTTATTTTTTGTGAGAGGATAAAGCAGTATCAGCCGTTTTTCAGAGACGAAAATACACAGGTTACTATTGAATTTACCAAGCAACCAGCCAACAAGAGAGAGACATATAAAACAACCGAATTTATGTATTTGGGTATCACCATGGGTTTCGTTATATACCTAGTATTGCATTAGAGTTTCGCGCCAATTCCAGCTGCGATTTATATTTTTCATGGTTCACTGAGAGAGGATAAATGTTTTTCAGGGAAAAATGCAATGTGATATTATCAACTCTCATTCTGTAGCGGAAAAATGTTTTTCTTTCGCTTTGTATAAACAGATAACCGCAGAATCTAGTTGTCATATGAGAATAATGGGTGAGCGAAAAACGTTTATCCTACATGTGAGTGAAAATGTTATTCACTGGCTATTAGACATCTGAGAAGACAACTCAGGGAGGGGGGCTTGGTATCCCGACCCCCCTACTAGGGCGTGAGGATCCAGACCCACTAAAATCCTACTCAAGTCTCCAGCCTCAATCCCCCCTGGCACCACCTTATCGGTATTACTTCAGGGAGGGGCTATTGTGCTTAACGCACACTCTTAGATAACTACTGGACTATGGTAGTTAGGCTGTTTATTCGCCTTTGATCGGCTTTCCAGCGGTTTTGTAGCTCAAGCAAGTAACGAGGGCATATGAAGAAACATGTTCTGCAGTTTTCTCAACTTCCACGTATTCGGGACACGCGGGGACTCCGCATGCCCAAACTTGTGCAGATACTGTCTAAAACAACCATGCCCTGACAGAATTTGTGTCAGGTGGAAGTTGACTTCGCAGTGGCACCTGTTGACCCACTCGGATAGTTCCAGGATAAGTTGATGTGTCCACCGGCCTTTTGTGGAATTAGACCATGCCCGCTGCCATGTGGTCATCGAGGCCGATCTTGTGGTACTCCGTATGCCTCTTGTTCCACGTTGGTTGAAGCACTCCTCGCTGATGATGATACCAACAGGCATCATACCCGCTAAGACGCAGATTGCGTCATGTGAAACTGTGCGATACGTACTCGCCACTCTTAAGCACATGAGACGATAGGTGCTTTCCAGCTTGGCAAGATAACTTTTGGTACCTAACGCCGATGACCACACCGGCCCGCCATCAGCGATGCCAGATCAGCGGTTTTCCCACTAGATTTAGCGGGATTTCAAGCCGGATAGCGGTACTTAATAACCAAACAGCGGCTAGCGGGAATCTAGCGGTTTTCTTAAATAACTCAACGGGATTTTAGAAGGATCTCGATTTAGCGATATTTGGTAGGCAAGAAGAGTGCTGGCAGAGAGGTTGAGAGCAAAAAACTTCGTTTATTAACAGTCTAATGTCTGTCCATGCATTGGCAGATGGTTCAGTATATTCTGTTGATAAGAAAACTCCGTGGTTTTTGCCTAGAATAGAATCAGTTCTGACAAATACTCATTAGAACTTACAGAAGCAGAAGACCACCGAACCAATCCGTTTTGCGTATTCCTAATTTTTCCACAAACTAATTCGTTGCCAATGGCAAAATCCAACTGATTCATGAATTGCAAACAAAACAACACAAACAATTTATGTATCTATATACCGTGGACCCCCGTTTGTTTGACCGTTTTTAATCTGAACACTTTTTAATTTGAACCCCGTTGGTTTGCACGACGTGCAAATTAAAAATGGTTCAAATGTCATTCTCAATATGACATCATTTACTTATGCAGACAATACACCTAAACATGATTTGTTTGTACTGATCTAGCGTGTTTAATCTGTTTCACAATGCGTTTTCCCAACGATTATGATAGAAATCCGATCGGAGAATGAAATATTCGCTGCTTCCAACTTCTAACTGAATCAAACCACCAAAACAATAACAAAGAGTAGGACGACCAGATCACACAAGTTCCAGCATATGTAGAGTTGCCAGTTGTTCAAATTTAAAACAAACCCCGTTAGTTTGCATGAGGAATCGTTCAAACGAACGGGGGTCCACTGTATTATTATTATTTATTATTTATTCATTTTAATTTCAACCGACACGTGGTCTGAATGAAATAGGCTGGGAAAAGCCATCTAAAGTTGCACAAACTATGCCCAACATCTTTTCTTGTGTACAATATACGTAAAACATAAATACAATACAAATCAAAATAACATTGGTCAAGTGTCAAAAGTTAAAATTCTGCCTTCTAAGGTTGTATTCCATTGCCAAATGACGGATCGGTTCGTGCAGGCCATAGTTGGTGCGGTGTGTTCCCACATGTAAAAGCTATTGGTGTCGTTGAGGTCGCAGCGGGCAGTGTAGCAGGAGTGATGAGAGTATAGCAGGACTGTCGTATTTCCCCACTAGTATTTTGTGTGCCGTATTAGCGACGATATCTTTCCGTCGTTGCTGAAGCGGAGCAATACCAATTAAAAGGCACAAGTTCTCGTACGATGGCAGATTATCAGGATTCCTCCAAGGTAACATGCGGCATATTTTTCGGACGAAACGTTTTTGGATTCTTTCAATACGAAGAGACCAACTCTCAAAATGTGGGTCCCAAACAGCGCAGCTTGTTTCCAAAACCGAGCGTACCAGCGAGCAATATAAAGTGCGCAATGTTCCAGGGTCCTGAAACTCGTTACCAATCCTAAGTATCGTTCCTAGCTGTCGTGATGCTTTGTTGATGATCAGTTCATAGTGCAGTCTAAACGTTTATTGTTCATCCAAAACAACTCCAAGGTCGGTAACACTATCACTACGTTGTAGAATTTGACCATTAATGCGGTAATCATACAACAACGTATGTTTTTTTCGAGAGAAACTGATAACGGCACATTTTGGAATGCTTATAGTCATACAATGGCAATCGCACCACTCTGCAAACCGGTTGATCAATTCTTGAAGTCTCAGACAATCGTCGTTGTTACAAACAATCATGTAGATTTTGGCATCATCCGCGTATAGTAATCTCGTGCCCGGTGGCAATAGACGAGAAATGTCGTTTACAAACAAAGAAAACAATAGCGGTCCTAAAGTGCTGCCCTGAGGTACTCCAGTATTGTTTAAGAACCAACATGACAGTGATGCACCCAATTTAACAGCCATTCTGCGGTCTCGTAAATAGGATTCAAACCAAGCAATTAAACCAGCGGAGACGCCCAATTTATTGAGTTTAGCGAGTAAAATTCCGTGGTCGACGCGATCAAAAGCTGCCTTTAAGTCTGTGTAAATTGCGTCAACCTGATGACGCTGGTCCATTGCACGTAAGCATACAGAGGTAAACTCCAACAAATTAGTTGATACCGATCTTCCAGGAAAAAAGCCATGCTGCGACGTAGATATATAGTTCTTGGAATGGAACAAGATATGCTTATAAACAATTGCCTCCAAAACCTTCGAGCAAGCACACAGAGAGGTAATTCCGCGGTAGTGTTCGACATTACGCCTGTCTCCTTTTTTAAAAACAGGAAACATAAAGGAGGTCTTCCAGCTCTGAGGAAATTGATGGCATTGCAAAGAGCGACTGAACAATGAAGCGATTGGCGATTTCAAAGTCTCACAGAATTTTTTCAACAGCACGGCAGGAATGCTATCCGGCCCAGGGCATTAGCATTGTTTCATTCTACCAACGGCTTCAGCAACTTCAACTTCAGTAACCGTGAATGTTTGAGCTGCAATCTCGTCACTCGTAACAAAACGTAATGCTGCTTCAATATTTTCCGACGAAGCTGATTCAAGGCTGAAAACTCCCGAGAAATATTCAGCAAACAAATCACATTTTCGGTTGACGGTAGAAGCTTCATCGTTTTTTAGAAATACGCTGGAAGGTAAACCATGTTCCTTACGTTTTGAGTTTACAAACTTCCAAAAACTCTTTGGATTAAGCCGAAGATTACGCTCCGTGTTTTGTACATAACTCTGATAGAGCTGCTTGTTTAGGATTTTATATCTCCGACTTGTCGTTGTGAAACGTATACGATTAAAAGAATTTCTATTTTTATGGTACGCACGAAGAGCAGACTTTCGCTTACGGTTCAGACGGGAGAGCTCAGTGGTTCCGCAAGCGGGTTTACGACGTGGACGAACTTTTGGAACGTGGTCAGCAATTGCCTGATGAATTGTTGCGGTAAATTTATCTACAGCTTTATTAAAATCGGTACAATTACAGATCGATATCCAATAAATTGTCATTAGGTATGCGTTCATAGAATCGAAATCGCCTCGACGAAAATCAAATTCAGACGGGTCAAATTCGTCAATAAATGTCTGTTGAAAATTTCGGTAGAAACTAACCATTACAGGTGGATGATGAACGTCAATAATACTCAGGATTTCTGGTGCAGGACAGACATCACAGGCAGGCAAAGTATGCTGATTGACGAAAATCAGATCGAGAAGTCTATTATTCTGGTTGTGAACTTCATTAATCTGGTATAATCCACTTAAAGCAACTCCCTCAAGCAAGCAGGAACTACTAACATTAATTGTGGAGTGCAACGCGTCTACGACTAAATAGTTACTACCAGGCTGCTTCGACCAGGAGAGACTAGCACCATTATAATCCCCAAACAATAACAAGTCGTCGCATGGACCTATCGAAACGGTAGCCTTTTCAATGGATAAAATGTGGCGTTCGAATACGTCATGTTCGTTGCGCAGATTTGGTGGAACATAAATAACACCAATAACAACTATTGAATTCTCGGCTATGATCTGCACCCATAATTGTTCGAGTGAATCGTCCATGGCATCAATTATTAAAGCAGATTGGAACGAACTTCGAACTGCAACGACCACCCCTCCACCAGAAGACTTGTTACTGTTTGCTAGACAGCGATCGGTACGAAAGACATTATACTCAGATCCAAATAGTTGAGATGAACAAATTTGGGGGTCTAGCCATGATTCAGTCAGGACAATACAGTCATACAGAGAAGCTGATGCAGCAATGGAAAATTCGGCAACTTTACTGCGCAGACCACGGGTATTCTGGTAATATAGCAGCATAGGCGCTTGGTTAGTAGCACAGCAACGATCTCTTACATTAGCACAGTCGACACTTGCATCGCCAGTCACACAGTCGTTTGGTGTTTCAGATGACACAGCACGGCGCGGATTACCAGTAGCAGCAGCATAGAGCATTTTATCCCCTTCGTCAACACGTTCCTCATTCGGCTCCAGTTCGCTATGAAATACGCACATTCCCTCAGTTTTTTGATTAAAATTAAAATACATATACTTAACTGGAATGGGGGGCCGTTGCCCCCCAGAATCCACCGTTGAAACAGCGACATTCCGTAAAGACTGCGTAGAGCAGACTGATTTTATTCGATCCGTATCGGTGTATCGGGAGGAACAGTACGTCGGTTTATGTTTTTGGATGATTGACGAACTCACGAAACAGTAATCCTATCGGCCAAGTAGAAGAATCCAGTGCATTTGATTTAAAATTATGGTCTATTCCCACTTTGTATGACACGAAAGTCATCCCGGAGATGTCTCTCCCTTTCGGAACCAGTCGCACCACATCAATCGGCTCTGGTGCATTTAAGCAACGTGATACAATTTTCTGCACATCAGCGTCAGTTATTAATGGGTTTAATCCGGAAAGATAAAGCCAAAATTTATCTACTTTTGAAGCGATCGGAACAGTGAGATCACTCAGATCGATGGTTTTTGTACCGCGATCGGATGCAATTTGCGGTGTCGGTATTTCATCAAGGCGACGGCGTTTCATGCCTAGCTTTGGCCACATCGGTTTATTTGACTCATCGCTTAGGCTTGGTGTATAGGCAAAATTATCAATTTTCCTGCTTAATGCTTCAACCACATTGGACAGCTGTTGAACTTGCAACGGCAAATCAATGGGAGCAGCTTCTGCAGGCAGTGGTTGTTTATTGTCGGCAATGTAGGAACGAATGCTGCGGCCGTTCAGCTCTTCTCTACAAGCAGTACAAATGAGAATGAGCTTGCCCTGGTTAAAAGCGTCTTTTAAGCCACGAGAATTAATTCCACAACACTGTACATCATAATTTGTTATATACCGCAGCATTTGTATGATAACAAAATCAAAACAAATCGGCTAAAACAAAGCCGATAAAACCTAAGTCTAAAAGACAAATCGGTACATTTTTGCTAAAACAAAATATCAGCGAGAACAAAGAGCCGAAGCGCTTTTCAGATATTTTTGAATTTTGGCTGCTTATAAAGATTGAAACATATCTTCTATTGTCACCGAAAACCATAACCATTTGCCAGCGTTGCTGAAATTTTGCATGATTTTTATCATAGCTAGACACAGAAAGAGAATTTGTGCTAAAAGCTTCTTTCGAAATTTTCGCATGTGTTCTTAGACTCCTTAATCTTATAATTCTTGCGAAATGTCGTAGTAAACTGTTATTATATGAGGGATAACAAGATATTTCTTTTTCTGTTTCCTGAAGCTTCATCAACATGAATGCAGCAAATTTGCACAATGTTCATTTAATTGCAACCTCTCAATTTCAGCAGCTCATCTTGATTTCAAATGCAAGCCTTACTGGAATGAATTAATTTTAATTCTGCACCAGAAACGAAAGAATAATATGACTTTTGATTCAGCGGGATTTCTAGTGGGAAATAGACTCTAGACTGCGGGATTTCAGCGGGAAATCAACCTCTGGGCAACGGGAAAATGGGCAATCGACCTGGTAACACTGGTCTCAAACCATCATTAAAAACTGCCTGCCTCCAAAACCCCCCACATGCCATTTACTTCATTAGTTTTCTAGTTATGAGGTATTTCATTTATATAGGAGTCCCCCAAACTATTGAAGGGGGAGGGGAAATAATTCTCCTCCTAAAGAGGGGATATAATTCCCCTCCTAAAGAGGGGAGGGGTATCAATTCACCACAGAAAAAAATTGCCTATAGAAACACCCACATGCTAAATTGGGTTCCATTTGGTTGATTAGTTCTCGAGTTATGAGGAACTTTGTATTTCATTTGAATGGGAGCCCCCCCCCCCTCCTAAAAAGGTAAGGGGTGCTAATTCATCATAGAAAAAATTCATGCCTCCAAAACACCCACATGCCAAATTTGGTTCCATTTGATTAATTAGTTCTTGAGTTATGAGGAAATTTGTATAGGAGCCCCCTCCTAAAGTGGAGAGGGGTCCTAATTCACCATAGAAAAAAATCTTGCCTCCAAAAACCTTCACATGCCAAATTTGGTTCCATTTGCTTGATTAGTTCTCGAGTTATGCAGAAATTTGTGTTTCATTTGTATGGAAGCCCCTACTCTTAGTGGAGGGAGGGGTCTCTAACCATCATAAGAACCTTCTCTGGCCCCAAAAACCACTATATGTAAATTTTCACGCCGATCGGTTCAGTAGTTTACGATTCTATAATGAACATACGGACAGACAGACCGAAATCCATTTTTATAGGTATAGATTTATAATCTAAAATCTCTTTAAACAATAAAAATCAGAGAGGTTGTGTACAAGACACGACCGCATATAGGTGACGCAGGACTACGTAAGTCTCTTTGTGGTGATAGTAGCATGTAGCCATGCATGTAATAATACGATTGTTCTAATCAATTATTTTCAAATGAATGTTAATAGCGCCTCAAATCTTACTTCAACGTCAAAAACTATTTAGTTAGACATACACATAAGTATTTATGAATTTGATTCAATGATATCAAAAAATTATTATGTTAAAATGGGTAGGTTGTGCTGCAGGTTGAGAAATCCAATTTTTTGCAAGTCGATACTGAGTTGACAAGACGATACTGAGTTGACAGTCAAATACACATTAGCATCACTATGCGTCCCTTCTGGCTTGTCTTCTTTATCATTTTCGAAAGAAATTAATTTAAATGTAACGCTTGATTATGGAAACTATGTAAAGAATTGCCAGCAACTAACTGATGTAAATCAGCAAATGAAGCGTTCAGAACTATAGAGCTTCCTAATCTGCAGTTGTGTTGGTGGTTTGTTTTCCCCAGTTTGAAAAACGTAATGGAAAAACCAACAGCAGCAGCAACAAATCGCGTGTACGTATACGCGGCTTAGTGTGCGTACGGTAGCTGTCAGGAATCTCAATGCTCGGATAAAAGAGTCGCTGATTTTCCTCGCTTTGAGAGTCCTGCGTCATGTCACATCCACAAAGGCAAGACAAGAGTTTCGAACAAATTCTTGCAATAGGTACCTACCGTTCTGATTCATACTTAGAACAGTCTCAAACTTCAAGCACTTCAGAATAGAATGCTTAAGCTTATTAGTATCGCTAATATGATAAAATATTATGCTTATTGTACACCGTACTACCGTGTTCGTTAGAATGTCCTCTATCCGGTGAGGTATGACATTGAATTGTAGGACTCCTTGTAAGAAATCAGCAGGCGCCGTAAAAAATGAGAACTCAGATTTTAACTTTGTTCGCTTACTCTTAGCGTTTGGTGTAAAAGCAACTGTTTTTTCGTTTACATTATTTTACCAATTTCAGAACGTTTACCTTCCCATTTCGCGATATTAGATAAGTGCATAGTATGTATGCACTAAAACATAGTTAAAATACAATATTTCTGGCATAATTTGAAAGATATTAGATTATAGAGATAAATAAGTGTTCGAAAAGTATGAATCGCGTTTTGAGGTTTTTTGAGTCACGAATAATATCAGGTTTTTCTGGATTATTCTTCGAAAAAATGAATTGTATGCATTGTAAAGCTGTACAAAGTCAACTTGCATTAGATGTCGTACATGTAGTTCAAAGATATTAGAAATTGACTTTAGAAGAAGGGATTGAAACTAATTATTATGTGAAAAATTTGAATCACACTGTTAGGTGGATTTAAAAAAACAGTGTTTAGAAAAAGGATATGATTTCACTAACTTAAGTTAAATGACACTATAAACATTAACATTTATCAAAGTATCAAAGTGGTTGGTAAATGGTTGGATAATGCGTAAAACAGACCCCATTGTGGTCCCTAGCCTCTTATCTAGCAACTCCTACCCCTACCTCCACGTGGTACCAGCCGGAATACGAGCAACCTTAGCGGAGATCGGGTAACCAACCCCGGTGGAAACTAAGGTCGTATACTAACACGGGAGGAGGCACAGTGTTGTCTCGACACTGAAATATGGCAGCGCCATCCTGAGACCCCCAGCCCTAGTACGGCTACATATCTAAACCGAAAAAACTAAGAACAACAAGTCAAGAAATATCGTCTCGAAACATTCGGCATCGACCAAGGCGACGAAATAAGGACATGGAATGGAGATTTAGTACCTGGAAGTGCAGAAGGCTAAATTTCGTTGGAGGCGACAGGGTGCTGCTCGATCAGCTAAAACCCCGAAAGTTTGACATCGTGGCACTGCAGGAGATCTGTCGCAAAGGTGAGAAGGTGTGGAGGATCCGTGGCGGTAAAGCCCAGTTTTTCCAGCTGGAAACGGGCTTCGTGGTGCTGGGCAAAATGCAGAATCGCGTAATGGACTGGAAAGCGATCAACGAGAGGATGTGCGTGTTGAGGATAAAAGGCCGTTTCTTCAACTATACCATCATAAACATGCATTTTCCACACGAAGGTAGACCCGACGACGAGAAGGAAGGGTTCTATGCGCAGCTGGAGGCAACGTACGACAGCTGCTCACCACGGGACATCAAGATCGTCATCGGGGATATGAACGCCCAAATCGGCAAGGAAGCAATGTATATACCGGTGATCGGGCCCCATAGCCTGCACACCGACACGAACGATAACGGCCTGCGCTGCATCAACTTTGCGGCTTCCCGAGGCTTGGTGATCAAAAGCACCTTCTTTCCCCACAAAGATAACCACAAGGCCACCTGGAGATCACCTGACCAACGAACCTCGCACCAAATCGACCATATTCTCATCGAGCGCCGGTTTTACTCGAACATCACTGACGTACGCTCCCTACGGAGTGCGGATATTGACTCGGACCACTACCTAGTAGCAGTACATGTGAGCTCAAAACTATCCCCGGTTTATACCTCGCGACAAAGTCACCCTTCTCGGCTAAACATTCTTCTAGACATCCCGCGAATTGCCGAAAACTACGCGCGCGTAATGGATGAAGCTCTGCCTTCCTCTGTGAAGCTAGATGTTTCGAACCTCGAAAACGGATAGAGTAGGATACGCTCGGCCGTCAACGAGGCCGCAACCGCGGTGCTAGGTGTGGAAACCTCGAGTGCACGAAGTAATTGGTTTGACTGGGAATGCCAAGAAGTGATAGAGAGGAAAAACTACAAGGTATACAGCCCTAAGGGTTGTACGAAAGGGTGACGTAGGACTATATCAGATCATTAGATCAAAGACTAATGTAAACTGCATGCCTGGCATATGTATGTTTATACGAATCTGTGAGTTCCATTGTTTAAGTGAATGTTTAAAAGAGAGGAAATTTATATTTCGATTATATGGGAGCCCCTCCCCCACTTAGAAGGGGAAGGGGTCTCTGTACACCATAGAAAACTACAAGGTATACATCCCTAAGGGTTGTACGAAAGGGTAACGTAGGACTATATTAGATCATTAGATCAAAGACTAATGTAAACTGCATTTCAGGCATATGTATGTTTATAAGAATCTGTGAGTGCCATTAAGAGAAAAAGTGAAATATTCAGATTCAATACTTCATTGAATGCAATGGTGGCTTTGAAAATACGTGGACGGGGGTTCATAAGTACAACGGATGCAACCATTGAGATATAGAGATTTCTTTTAAAAATCAGTTGTGTGCATCATAAAGGTTGAAATAGTAATCTGTGGGCTGGTCAACAGATTATTGTATTAAATATGGTTATGCGTAGCTTGACATGTTTCAATAATCTTATTTTAATTCCCTTGTGGTCTTTAAAAGGGCCATTGGCTACAACTAACATTAAAGCCAAAGCACGCTCATCGTAAATATGACGTGCCATTCGAATGTCCTTCTCTTTTGACATGAATGGCATCAGGCACGTAAGTTAGCGGCGTCGATTCACTATCTTTTACTTCGAGAAGGTTTAACTAGTTTACTTTCACACCTTACCTTACTGCTATGCAAAAATATGGCACATATGTAAAAATTTCTGTTTTATTTGTATGAGAATCCTTATCCTCCTAGCACAGGGGTGAGGGGTCTCAAACCATCATAAAATAAATTCATGCCTCCAAAAACCCCCACATGCCAAATTTGGTTCCATTTGCTTGATTAGTTCTCGAGTTATGAGGAAATTTGTATTTTATTTGTATGGAACCCCCCCTCCTAAACAGAGGAGGGGTCATAATTCATTACAGAAAAAATTCTTGCCTTCTGAAACCTCCACATGCCAAATTTTGCTCCATTTGCTTGATTAGTTCTAGAGTTATGAGAAAATTTGTATTTCATTTGTATGGGAGCCACCCCACGCCCCCCCCCCCTCTTAGAAGGGGAAGGGCTCAGTACACCATTGAAAAAATTCTTACCTCCAAAATCCCTCACATGCCAAATTTGGTTCCTTTTACTTGATTAGTTCTCGAGTTATGAAGAAATTTGTATATTATTTATATGGGAGCCCTCCCTCCTATAGAGGGAAGGGATCATAATCCACCATTGAAAAAATTCTTGCCTTCTGATACCTTCACATGCCAAATTTGGTTCCATTTGCTTGATAAGTTCTAGAGTTATGAGGAAATTTGTATTTCATTTGTATGGGGCCCCCCCCCCCTCTTAGAAGCGGAAGGGGTCTCAGTACACCATAGAAAAAAATCCTGCCTTTTGAAACCACCATATGCCAAATTTGGTTCCATTTGCTTAATTAGTTCTCGAGTTTTGAGGAAATTTGTGTTTCATTTGTATAAGAGCCCCGCTCTTACGCCCTCCTTAATATGGCTCTCTTACCCCCCCCCCCCCCCCCATAAAATTGCTGGTCATTTTATCTATCCAACGACATATAAATTGTTCAGTTTCATTCAGTAGTTCAGCAGTTATTACAATTTGAAATCTTTCATTCAAACGTTACAGTTCTATTTTCGTTTTCACAAAGTGCTACCCAGTCCCAGTATAGTAAACAAAGACGTAGTCTTACGTCAAAAAATTCTTCAAAAACCCCCACATGTCAAATTTGGTTCCATTTGCTTGATTAGTACTCGAGTTATGAGGAAATGTGTATTTCATTTGTATGGTAGCCCCCCCTCTCAGAAGGGGAAGAGGTCACAGTACACTGTAAAGAGAAATCCGGCCTTCTGAAACTCCACATGCCAAAATTGGTTCCATTTTCTTGATTAGTTCTCAAGTTTTGAGAAAATTTGTGTTTCATTTGTATAGGAGCCCCCCCTCTTACGCCCTCCTTAAAATTGTTCTCTTACCACCCTATAAAATTTCTGGTTATTTTATCTATCTAACGACATATAAATTGTTCGGTTTCTCTCAGTAGTTTGGTAGTTACTAGCATTTAGAATCTTTCATTCAAACGTTGCACTTCTATTTTCATTGTCACAAAGTGTTACCCAGTCCCAGTATAGTAGACAAAGACGTAGTCCTACGTCAAAAAAGAGCTTGGAAAAACTATCTGAGCATATCCACGAGAGAGAATTTGGCCAAGTATCGACGAGCGAGGAATGAGTTGACCACGATCCTGAGGAGGAAAAAGCGCCAGATGGAGGACAGAGATCGTGAGGAGCTAGAACAACTATTCCGGGCTAATGACACCCGCAAGTTTTACGAAAAGGTGAACCAAACTCGCAAGGCCCACACACCAAAACCTGACATGTGTAGGGACGAGGAAGAGGATCTAATCACAAACGAGCGCGAGGTGGTCGACAGGTGGAAGCAGTTCTTCGATGGAAAGGAATGGAAGTTAACCTCGGAGTACCTACAAACGACAACAGCGTACCGTTTTGGGAAGAAGAGAAACTACCGGAGGAGTGGATGGAAGGCGTAGTCTGTTCCATCCATAAAAAGGGCGACCGGCTAGACTGCTGTAACTACCACGGCATTACGCTGGTCAACGCCGTCAACAAGGTGCTCTCCCAGATTTTGTTGCGTCGTCTATCCCCAATAGCAAGATATTTCGTAGGGCAGTATCGGGTGGGCTTTATGGGGGCCCGTGCTACTACGTATCAAATTTTTACTCTCCGACAAATTCTTCAGAAATGTCGAGAATACAATGTGCCCACGCATCATATTTTCGTGTATTTCAGAGCAGCATACGATACCGTTGAACGCGACCAGCTATGGCAGATAATGCACGAGTACGGTTTTCCGGACAAACTGATGCGACTGATCAAAGCTACTCTGGAACGAGTGATGTGCTACGTGCGCGTTTCGGGGACACTTTCAAGTCCTTTCGAATCGCGCAGAGGGTTACGGCAAGGGGATGGACTGTCCTGTATGTTATTCAATATCGCTATAGAATGTGTGATCCGGCGAGCGGGCATCGAAACGAGAAAAACGATCTTTAGCAAGAGTAGCCAACTCCTAGCCTTTGCAGACGACCTCGACATCATTACTAGAAACCGAGGGACGGCAGAAGCAGTTTACGCCAGACTAAAAATGGAGGCTAGGAGGATAGGGCTACAAATTAATGCGTCGAAAACCAAATATATGGTAGGAAGAGGCTCCCGAGATAGTAACGTTTACCTCCCACGGACAGTGACTAATGACGGCGATGAACTGGAAGTGGTTGATGAGTTCGTATATTTAGGATCTCTGGTCACCGCCGACAATAACACGAGTAAGGAGATCCAACGACGCATTCAAGCTGGAAATCGAGCCTACTTTTCCCTCCGCAAGACGTTTCTTTCTAGGAGCATACACCGCCGCACAAAGCTGACGATGTACAAAACGCTAATAAGACCGGTAGTCCTCTACCGACTTGAAACGGTAACTTTGCTTACGAAAGACATACGTGCACCGTTTTTGAACGAAAGGTGTTGCGGACTATTTTTGGGGGAGTGCAAACGGAAAGCGGAGAGTGGCGGAGACGTATGAATCACGACCTACAGGCACTGCTTGGAGAGATTCCCATCGTACACCTGACGAAAGTTGGGAGACTACGGTGGACCGGCCACGTTGCAAGGATGCCGGACGACTGTGTAGTGAAATCCGTTCTCTTCAAGAACGCCACCGGCACCAGGAATAGAGAGGCTCAACGTGCACGATGGCTCGACCAGGTTGAAGCCGACTTGCATGTGTCGCGACGCGCAACGAATTGGCGACGAGTAGCTCAGGACCGAGTACAATGGAGAGGAATTCTTGATATGGCAAGAGCCACTCCGGCTCTCGGTTGAATAAGTAAGTAAGTATTTATCAAAGTAATACAAGTATTCGATACCTGAGGCTGAAATATTCGAGTTTTGAATGTCGACCTTGAAAGTGACATTGAAGAACACTAAAAAGTCCGAACTTGGACTTTTTAGTGTTCTTCAATGTAAAATAACATTTTACTTCCATTTTTTAAATTTTCTCACGAAAATAAATAAATTGTCATGCTATTAAACCATTTACGGGGTTAGAATAAAGATGTTTTCAAACATTTTACTTTGAAGAAAGTTTCAGTATAGCTTAAGTGTTCGAAGTTTGAATCAGAACGGTATATGGATACAATCTGGCAAAATGAAAGGAAAACCGCTCACTTTTCGATGACGTTGCACCTTCAGGACTTTAATTTGGACTAATTTCAATCTTAAATGTTCATTCGGTGGAAGAAAAGAGGTGGTTTTATACTTTAAGAAAATTGTTTACCTTAAGGACATCACATTGGACTAGGTTTAATACTGAAACGATAACATCGGTTGAAGAAGAGGGGTGGTTTTGCACTCTGAGGTACTTTCCAAGCACAGATATAAATTGGTATAGGTTTAGGCGCCGTAAAGAATCTCCGACCTATTGGGATGAGCAGTTTTTGTCACTTTTTTGCAAAAAACACGTGCAAACCATGATCACGTCTTATCTTCGACCAATCAGAGTGCGAGGATTTCTAGTTGGACAATACTTCATTATTTTCGGGTTTTCAACAGTGTACACTTACGAAATAATAGCGTTCTTCATTTGAGCCAATTCTTAAAAGGTGTTCCGATCGATTGGCGCAAAAATATTGAAAATCTATCGGGAAACCGCTAAGCTATTAGCGTCATTTTAAGGTCATAATAAGATATGATAACAAAATCAGTTATTGAGCTCATCTTACAACCACTGTTTTAAATATCTACAATAACAAAATGTGTTATCAATGTATTTCCATATCTATTCAATAACAAAATATGGTATTATAACACAGTTTGATATTGTTTTTATATTATTTTGCTCTTCGCTCCTGCTCGGGCGTCTATTATCCGCTATGCATGTAATATCCCTTAATTTAAAAACCTGAATTAATCCACCTAGCGGTGTGACCTGGTTTTTCTACTGTAACCAAGTTTTTTTTAGTTTCTCAGAAAAATGTATAATTGAATTGACGATATTTTTAATTATCAGTTATCAAAATTGTTATTTAACAGTAAAATTCACAAGAACGTACTGCGTGCAATAATTATATTTTCTTTCCTAGGGTGCGTAATTATTGGTACTCGCTATTTAATTTACTTTATTTATGTTCAGTTTTATAATATTTACGTTAATTTTTGTAGACCTGAATGAATAAAAGCAAAGCAAGTCCTTGGATATAAACGTTCTTAAGAACTTGACCCTTCTTTATCGACAGACTTCGCAGCCAGTTATTAAAATACAAGACAATAACGGGGCTAGTGCATAGAGTCGGTAGGATCGTTGCCCAGTCAAGATTCGAACTTGGCTTGTTAGGCTAGCATCGTATCTCGGAGTATAGAAAGAAATAGAACAAAAGCAGCGCCACAAACATGCTTGAGCATGGAAAAAATGATTGTTTTCCCAGCGCCAGTGTTTTTTGATGGTATGAGCGGTCTCATATGCACTAAATTCATTTGAACTTTGTATAGGGTAACGACACCAGTTTTCGACACTTTTATCGGCATAAAATTGGAAAACCAAGATTTACTGCCATATAGTTGCATATCGAAGAGCAGTTTTAAGCATACAATAAGCAGAAACATTTTTCCTATGTTTTAGGATAAAAATTAAGACTACATGTTGGAAAATATAGTTGTAAATGTAAAATGTGTGATGCATGTTCAAACACCAATTTTCGACCCCCCAAGATCCAGTTTTCGCCACCCTCGGGCTCCAGTTTTCGCCACTCCTAGAAACATCGTTTGCGGCATGTTCTAGTCTGGAAACTCATTTATATTTATGTATCTTTCAAAAACTTGAACCAATTTTCAGTTGTATGGAGAAAAGAAAATGGAAATACGTTGAGAAATAACACAGGTTAACAGGTTAACTGAACTGCCTTTGTAAAACGGATGGTTTTCATGTTTGTGAATATGATGATACGCTACGAATATAATGAATTGCAGAATTTCAAAAAACAGTGTTGCATTCAAATTTACTTGATGCAGTAATTACAAGCAAGAACCTATAGAACAGATTGTACTGATGAAATTTTATGAACATGGTAGAAAGTAGGAAATAATAAATGGACGTTGCTTTTGAATCGCAGTCGCAAAAATCTATTAGACTTTCTGCAGATGATAGCTTTTACAAACGTAAATGAATAATGTTTTCTGATCCATTTAATTCTAGTTATCTTACTCATGTGCTCGTAAAATCTGAGTTGTCATATCAATAATAAATTGCGTACATTTAAAACACATTATATCTAATCTTTGTAATCAAGAGCACAGGCTCTTGAAAAAACTTGATACAACTTATTCAAATAAATTAACCGTTATGTGTGCGACAAAAACCGACCTTTAGCAGGGCGACAAGGGTACCCGGGTACCCAAAATTGATATTGTTATAACATCAACAATTTTAAACCGATTTTGATGAAATAGGTGTCATTTGATTCGTTAATTTATATAGTTTTGAATTATTTGGCCATTTGGCCATTAAAAGACATACGGGGCCCGAAAATCTGGAATTCCGACAGAGTGTCCGCTGTGAGGTAGAGAACTGATTGTATTGCAGGAAAATCAGTCATGCGGATATAAAAACTTAAAAAATTCATACAATGAACTATTTCATATAATGAGATGAATCAGGTTGGCCATTCCGGAGTAGGTTCCTGTGGGGTCATGGGTGGCCAGTCTAGGATTGGAGGTAAAACCTAACAATATGGGTATCAAAGTTCTTGGAATTAATTCGGTAGGTGATATTTTTTACATTTCGATGTATTTTGATTGGTTATTTCGAAAATGGTTTCTACGGGGTCACAGATGATACCGCAGGATTCAAGATAATGCTTAGTATTATCAGAACAGTTCAAAACGTAGAACCATCCGTTATACATTTGGAACCAGTTCCGAAATTATTAATCAGTACTAAACTGGCCATATCAGTTCAAAACATTTAAAAGATCCAATTCTAATATTGGATTAGGCACCCAACTGGTCATCTGTAACCCTACAGGAACCCAATTCTGGAATGGCCAATGCGATCTAAATTCACCAATTTATATAATAAGATAAAAAAAGGGTCCAAAATCTCAAGTTCAAAGCTAATGGCTTTGCTGAAAGCTGATATTCTTCCAAAACAAGCGGCTTCCCACGTTTTATCGGACGTTGCTCCGGAATTACCGATTCCCGGGAACTACATGTCATATGATGACCAAATGCTTAAACTAATCAAAACTAGATAAATGTACGAATCAAATGCCACTGGTTTCATCCAAATCGGTTCAAGATAGCCAAAGTTATGAACATAGCAAATCATGGGTACCCGGGTACCCTTGTCGCCCTCCTACGTAATAAAAAAATTCAAGTGCCTCTCATTGCTAATCCCCTTTATGGATATGCACCAAAAAACCCTTAATTAATTAAGATCAACGAGTTTTACGAAGTCGAAAAATTTCAATGACGTATGTTTTAAATTGAATGAGTTATAACTATTTTAAAACTGAAAAGGTACCCGGGTAGCGGGTACCCTGTTGCACACATAACGGTTAAGCAAAGCAAATTGTTAGAGTACAGGACAATTTCGGTGTTGCTGTTATGATATTGTCCCTTACAGTCTCTCCCATTTGAGATTCAAACAAATAATGACTGAGATCATTGTGGTACCTCCAGGTCTACTCGAAGAACTTTCAAATGAATGCTTATAATTTTTTTTTATGTTCATATTAAAATAATTTTTCCTATCGTCCAGATAGCTAAACCACACAGCGTTTTTACGAGATAGGTAGAAATGGCGACAAATCAATTAATGTATCCAATATCCATCCATCAAATTTATATCTGTTAAACATAATTCGGTTTTCTGAAACTGGCTATCTGGGATGTTAAATTTGAAAAATAACCTCTATGAACTAAATCAGCGTCGTTAGGATGGAGTTTTCCCAATCAAATAAACATGGCGAAAACTGGTGCCTGTAGTGCGTTCAGAACGCTCTATTGAAAATCGCCAATGGCGAATCACCTGGATCACCTGCATAAAATGAGACCCAGTTTTCGCCAGCTAGAATTTTCTAAAAATCTAGTAAATAAGCAATAATTTAAGTGTTATTTACACACAATCGCTGAAATTAATAAATAAACGATAAGAAAAATCTTTAAATTTTCTACTGTAACCACAAAATATATTGTTTTTCCAACAATTATTTTTTTATCCATAGCTGTACAGCAGAAAAAACAATCCCGATCTGAGAACACAAACTGAAAATAATGATTACTTAAGTTGTACAATTATCAAGGTTTTGGAATCGTATTTTATTGGTTAAGTGTATAATTTTGTTTAAATCAATGAATATGTTATGGCAATTATCGTACGCCAACTAGCAATAAAACACCTGTGATCCACTAGGGTGGCGAAACTGGTGCTGTTACTCTAAATTCATATGGGAATGCTAGGGATATGCTTAACCTTTAGTTACTGACACCAACCTAGATCCATAGACATGTTAAAACAGAACAGAATTCACTCAAATACTAGCGCAACTTGGCGGAAAACTTATGAAACTTTGTCCATCGATTAAAAAATCTTAGTCTGCGGATCAACATGGCTGAAAACAGTAGTTTTCTTTATTGCTGGAATAGCGAGATATACCGAGATGTTGTTAACATTCTACAGGCATTCTACAAAATACAACAGCGCGAGTAATCATGGGTTAAACAAATTACTTTTCTTCGTATAGATGTCCGATTGCGAATTACAGCATGTGGCTAAAATTGAATTGAATAAAATTTTTGATAAATTGAAATGAACTGAATTGAATTGAAAATTGACGACTATGTTTCATCACTTTTCCTGTATTTCAATGCAAATTGCAAAATTGTAATTGGTACACACATACATACACACATACACAGACACATACGTACATACATTAATAAATGCATGCATACATACACACATACAAACATACATATATACACTTACATTGAATACAATCGATACCATCAAACGGGGTAACTTGCAACAATTCTCAACTATGAGTGCAAGTGAAAACTTATCTGTAGTACATTTGAGGACATTTAATTAACACAAAGTTATTAGGTCTAGTATAGAACAATTTCACATATTGAGAAAAATTATGCGATTAATATTGGCTGCTGTAGAATTTTTCAACTAATTTGTTACTGGTAACCCCTTAACCTTCCTAATGCATTAGAAAAAAGTTACATATTGTGCATTTGGGTCGAAAACGACTTTGTTGACTAATGGCCACTTCTGCGTTGGTTCCGGAACACCCACTACCAGGTCCCGGGGGACATTTTTATATTTTGAGATAATTCATTTTGCGGCCCATCAAATCACATTGGATTGATAAAATAAGATTAATGGAAGTACAATGGGGACATTTTGAACTCAAACGGCCATTTTCCTATTGTACTTACTTACTTAATCAGCTCCAGGCCGTGCTTTCCTCTGCTGTACGAAGATGTCGTCTGCATTCTACTCGGTCCATGGCCGCAATTCGCCAGCCACGTAGTCTACGTAGGGTCCGCAGGTCGCCTTCCACTTGATCGATCCATCTTGCTCGCTGCGCGCCCCGCCGGCTCGTTCCAGTCGGATCGTTATTGGGAACTTTTTTAACCGGGCAGTCGTCCGACATCCTCACGACATGCCCAGCCCATCGCAGGCGACCGATTTTTGCGGTGTGAGCGATGGGTGGTTCCCTAAGCAGCTGATGCAATTCATGGTTCATTCGCCTCCTCCACGTTCCGTCTTCCATCTGCACTCCGCCGTAGATGGTGCGCAACACCTTCCGTTCGAAAACACTAAGGGCGCGTTGGTCCTCCACGAGCATAGTCCATGTCTCATGGCCGTAAAGGACTACCGGTCTAATCAGCGTCTTGTAGATTGTTAACTTCGTGCGGTGGCGAATTTTGTTCGATCGCAGCGTCCTACGGAGTCCAAAGTAGGCACGATTTCCTGCCATAATGCGTCTTTGTATTTCTCTGCTGGTGTCGTTGTCTGCGGTAACCAGTGAGCCCAGATACACGAACTCTTCTACCACCTCGATTTCATCACCGTCTAAATGAATCCGGAGAGGGAGGTCAGCATTCACTTCTTTAGAACCTCTTCCTTTCATGTATTTTGTTTTCGATACATTAATGACAAGTCCTATCCGTTTGGCTTCAGCTTTCAGTCCGATGTACGTTTCCGCCATCTTCTCAAAGGTACGTGTAATGATGTCAACGTCGTCAGCGAAACCAAGAAGCTGGACGGACTTCGTGAATATCGTGCCACTCGTGTCTATACCCGCTCTTCTTATCACACCCTCCAAAGCGATGTTAAACAGCAAACATGAAAGCCCATCACCTTGCCGTTACCCTCTTCGAGATCCAAAGGGACTCGAGACTGCCCCTGATACTCGAACAACACACATTACTCGATCCATCGTCGCCTTGACCAATCGCGTTAGTTTATCCGGAAATCCGTAGTAGTGCATAATCTGCCATAGCTGATCTCGATCGATCGTGTCGTACGCCGATTTGAAGTCGATGAATAAATGATGCGTGGGCACGTTGTATTCGCGACATTTCTGCAACACTTGCCGAAGCGCGAAAATCTGGTCCGTGGTGGCACGGGCACCCATGAATCCAGCTTGATATTGCCCCACGAACTCCTTTGCAAATGGTGATAGTCGACGACATAAAAGTTGGGAGAGTACCTTGTAGGCGGCGTTCAACAGTGTGATTGCGCGGTAATTGCAACAATCCAACTTGTCGCCCTTTTTGTAGATCGGACACACGATGCCTTCCGTCCACTCCTCCGGTAGTAGCTCATCCTCCCAAATCTTGACAATCACCCAGTGCAGCGCTCTAGCCAGTGCGTCACCACCGTATTTCAGCAGCTCGCCGGGTAGCTGATCAGCCCCAGCCGCTTTATTGTTCTTCAGCCGACCGATCTCTTCTGCTACCTCCTGGAGGTCAGGGGCTGGTATTCTGTCGTCTTCTGCACATGCTCCAAGATCTATTGCCATTTCGTCACCTCCATGTTCAGCTACATCGCTGTTAAGGGCTCGTCATAATACTGCTTCAACCTCTCGATCACCTCACGTTCGTTCGTGAGAAGATTACCGTCTGAGCCCCGACACTTATCGGCCTGCGGCACATGGCCTTTGCGCGAACGGTTTAGCTTCTCGTAGAACCTCCGTTTATCGTTAGCACGGTACAGTTCTTCCATCGCCTCGCGATCCCGATCTTCCTGTTGGCGCTTTTTCCTCCGGAAGACCGAGTTTTGCCTGTTCCGTGCTTGTAGGGATGGGAAAACTATCATTAATTACTGATAGTTATCAGTAAGCAATAATATCATTAAGTATCAATAAGGTTTCGCAGTTATTGATGCTTACTGATACAGTTACGTTGTCCCATTAGAAAAATCAGTTGGATTAAAGTTAATGGTCGGTAGTTGCGTACGATAGACGAAAGTGACACAATATGTCGTCGTTGTCGTCAGCAGCCTAGAGCCGGGGTGGCTCGTCCTGTTTCAAGTCGTCTCTATTCAACTCGATCTTGGGCAAATTTCCCAGTCGTCTCAAAAGCCATAAATCACTTTCGACTTAGTCAAGCCATCTTGCATGTTGAGTTTTCGTGTTTCCGGTGCTGGTGGGGCTGTTGAAAAGAACTGTTGTCGTTGCTCTGTCGTCCGGCATCCTTACGACGTGCCCGGCCCACCGTAGCCTACCGACTTTCGTCAGATATAGATGGGAGTCTCTGGGATTCACAAGCAGTGAAAGTATGTCGTGATTCATATACTTCTACCCTTGATGAGAATCATGCCTCTCGTTTCGATACCCGCTGGTCGGAACACAGTCTCAAGAGTGATGTTGAACAGCATACTGGATAAGCTGTCACCTTGTCCCAACCCTCGCCGTGTCTCGAAGGGGCTCGATTGTGTCCCCGAGACGTGCGAAATACATCACTCGTTCCAATGTAGCTCTGATTAGTCGCGTCAGTTTAGCCGGAAAACCGGTTTCGTGCATTATGTGCCATAGCTGGTCTCGATGTATCGTATGTTGCTTTGAAATCAATAAAGATGTGATCCGAGGACACGAAGTACCCTCAACATTTCTGCAAGATCTGTCGTATGGAAAAAATCTGGTCGGTAGTTGCGCGAGCCCCCATGAAGTCCACCTGATAAATTACAATGAATAATGCAGTTATTACAATTTCCTAGTTTTTTGCTACAATGCCGTGATGGGTAAAATTACTGATATTTACTGATAGTTATCAGTAACGTACTGAAACTACTGATGGTTATCAGTAACGATTTTTAATGATAGTTCCCATCCCTATCCCATTGGTTCCGGAACATCCTGTACCTGGTTTTTGAGGACAATTTTGAATTTTAAGATGATTTATCTTGCCACACGTCAAATTACGTCAGCTTGATAACATAAGACTATTGAAAGTATAATAAAGATATTTTGAAGGCAAATGGCCACATCAGCTTTGGTCCCGGAACATCTGGTACCAGGTTTTTGGGGCCATTTTTGTATTTTAGGATAACTCATCTTGCGACACATCAAATCACATCGGCTTGATTAAATAAGACTAATGGAAGTAAAATAAGGTCATTTAGAAGCCAAATGGCCACTTTACCACCGGTTCTGGAACATCCGGTGCCTGGTTCCGCGGGACATTTTTGGATTTTGAAATAACTCATCGTGCGGTACATCAAATCACAACGCCTTGATCAAATAAGACAGTTACAAGAGGTTTGAGGACAATTTGAAGACAAATGGCCATTTCATCATCGGTTCCGAAACTTCGGGTGCACGGTTTATGAGAACATTTTTGAATAGGATAATTCATCATGTGGCACATCAAATCACATTGGCTTGATTAAATAACACTAATAGAAGTACAATGGAAAAATTTTGGAGCCAAAATTGCCATTTCACCTTCGGTTCCGGACTATGCGGTACCCGGTTTTTGGGAACATTTTTGGATTGCAGGGTAATTCATCTGCCCCGAGTTACCCCATTTTACGGTTCATTATAAATATCGTGTACCGGATTATATGCGACTGTCGCCCCATTGTAGTTCCATTATTGTTATTTTATCAACGCGATGTGATTTGAGGTGCCGCATGGTGAAAATGTTCCCGGGACCTGGTAGTGGGTGTTCCGGAACCGACGAAGAAGTGGCCATTAGTCATCAAATATTCCCTAATATATCTTGGGTGCCAGGTTTTGGCCATACCTTTCACATGAGGTAAAGAAAAGAAAATTCGGATTGAAAATGGATGAATGAGAGCAATTTCAAAACTTGGATCGTTTTCGACCCCAATGCATAATATGTAACTTTTTTTTCTGTGGCTCTTCTAGATGTCGCTGAAAGCTGAAACTCCCCCACAATGCTAGTTTTCCAAAGTTAGGAAAAGTCAGAAAATTTCAAGTCTCTAGCTCGTTCCGTTACTGAGTATCAAGCTTTGTAAGTATGCCGATGGGTCGAAAACGACCCCAATGCACTAGGAAGGTTAAACGGGGTAACTTGCAACAAGCAATATTTTTTGGAAATTAAACGAATTTAAAGATTTGTATGAAATTCTTTTGACTTGAATATGCAAATGATAATCCGACTTGCGATTTTTAATGCTTTTGCTTTGAATATACGCATAAATGTCCTAAGTCAAGTTGGTGAAAAAAATTCATGAGCCCCGTAACGGAAATTACAGAAATAACTTTTTATATTATTCATGCAGTTGATATTCCTTGTCTGGATCCTTTAGAGCTACCTTCTTTAAGGACCATTCACATATTACGTAACGCACTGGGAAGCGGGAGTTGTGTAGTAACGCATTACACGTCGTATATCCACTATGCAAAATCACGTCATGAAGTGGAGCGGGAAAGTTAAAAATCATCGATATCTTGGTTACGTAATATATAAATGTTCATTACGTTACAAGTGATCGTAATTAGACACAGTCATATTGCTGGTCGATTCTCTCAGTGAGGTTATTTTCTTTTCGGCCTCTTCTATGGCCATTTTCAGTATTTCCAGAGAAAAACTGGCATATTTCCGAATTACCGAAAGTATCTTACACTCTTCAGGTGTGCTTTAGTATTGTTTGATGCAAAATTAAATGATAACTTGCCTCTTGAATTTAACGGAACACAGCTTTTTATATCTACCAGCTGTTGCAAGTTGCCCCTTTTAAGTACTTGTTCTACAAATAATGTGGTAACAAGTAAGATAAACAAAACTAGTCATCATAAATCGATTATTTTGTTTCCTTATTGTTCATTTTGCTATAAAAATGTATATTAGGCTTCTTTTATTTGAAGTGCCTGTGGGCGACACAAACGTTTTACTGACAATTTTTCGTCAGTCAAGATGAATTTGACACCATCTTGTGGAATTTTTTAAAAATCACCAAAACAGCAGAAAACCAACATAGCAGTATCTATGGCTTTTTTGAACTGTTAACAAGATTCAGTGACTGATATAGATTAAAAATTGAAGTAACAGATCAAAAAGTACAGTAAATTGGATCCCCGCTGTTGCAAGTTACCCCGTTTGACGGTACTTGATTGGAATATTCTGTTTTTACACATCTTAAATGGTTCAATATATTACGCATGTATGAATACAAGTGTTTAAGTTTTGATAACTTTTGACTGAATCGTCAGATTTTCAATAATTTAGTTTCGTTTGATAGATCTGAACAGCAATTTTCAAATAATTAATAATCAATAGCGAATAATGGGATAACTAGACATTTTATTTAATACTACGATCATCGAAATCGGTTCAGCCATCTCTGAGAAAAGTGGGATGGAAAAAAGCGTTACATACATACACACACACACACACACACACACACACACACACACACACACACACACACACACACACACACACACACACACACACACACACACACACACACACACACACACACACACACACACACACACACACACAATTTGAATTCGATCTATAGGAATCGGACGTTCATATGTATGGCATAAAATCGAAAGATGGGGTGCGTAGCCCAGCCTCCCCTGCCTTTTACGTACCCATGCCTACCATATTGCGTATTCACAAACATACAAATAAAAAATAATTCATAGATTAAAATCGATTTTTAAAATTTTTTGTTTAAACTAATACGAAATGCGGTATATTAACGGTGTAAAATACTCGCACGCCATTGATAGTAACGAACGGCGTCACGCCGGCGACGCCACCGTCGAATAAAAGTTATTCCTGCACCACCGCCGCCGACAATCTGACATGCCAAATTTGGTTTCATTTGTTTGATTAGTTCTCGAGTTATGAAGAAATTTGTATTTCATTTGTATGGAAGCCCCCCTCTTAAAGCGGGGAGGGGTCATAATTCCACTCCAAAAGAGGGGAAGTGTCTCAATTCACCATAGAGAAATAAAATTTGCCTACAAAAACACCCACATGCCAAATTTGGTCCCATTTGCTTGATTATTTTTGGAGTTATGCAGAAATTTGTATTTCATTTGTATAGGGGCCCCCCTCCTAAAAAGGTAAGGGGTCCCAATTCATCATAGAAAAAAATCTTGCCTCCAAAAACACCCACTTGCCAAGAATGGTTCCTTTGATTGATTAGTTCTCGAGTTATGAGGAAATTTGTATTTCATTTGTATGGGAGCCCCCCCTCTTAATGGGGGGAGGGGTCTCTTACCATCATAAGAACCTTCTGGCCTGGCCCCAAAATCCTCTGCATGCAAATTTTCACGCCGATTGGTTCAGTAGTTTTTGATTTTATAAGGAACATCCCGACAGACAGACAGACAGAAATCCATTTTTATATATAAGATATACAAAAGTATCCAGAACATGAAAATTCATTATGTTGATTCTATGTTGAAAATGCATCTTTTTCATTAAAATACATTATTTAGTTATGAAAATGTCCGTAAACTAAGCAGACGAGTTTAAACATATAGGGCTACCAACGTATTTTGGCCTCCATCAGCAGCTGTGCTTAATTTGGGCACTTCCAGCAAAATCAAATGGAAGTGTCCAAATTATGTACAGCTGCTGATGGGGTCCAAAACAGGTTGATCACCCTATTCACTAAAAATTAAGATAGAATTGCGCCTGCCCCAGATATTCAAAACGCCATATCTCCTAAACTAGCAATATTGTTTTTGAAGCAGGACTACCACAGAGAACAGCCATCCAAGCGAAAGGTCCTCACTTGGATAAAACTTATGTCAAATTAGTTGGGAAACTATAGTGTTGATGTCGCTAAATGCGCATAAAATTCTACACTAAACTCACAAAAGCCAGCTTCTGGCGCTACCATAACGCTTATAGTCCATATATACTAGCGCCAGAGGAGCCAAAGGTTGACAGTGTGCAAATCAAAAAAATCATTTAGTTGGGAAACTATAGTGGTGGTCACGCTAGCATATTAGGTGATTTTAATTTGAAATTTTATCCAAGAATTCTCGAAAAATTTGTTCCTGAATGGATGTCTGTTCTCTGTGGGACTACGTCTTTGTTTACTATACTGGGACTGGGTAGCACTTTGTGAAAACGAAAGTAGAAGTGTAACGTTTGAATGAAAGATTTCAAATGCTAATAACTACTGAACTACTGAGAGAAACTGAACAATTTATATGTCGTATAGATAAAATGACCAGCAATTTTATGGGGGGCTAAGAGAGCAATTTTAAAGAGGGTTTAAGAGGGGGTCTCCTATATAAATGAAACACAAATTTCCTCATAACTCGTGAACTAATCAAGCAAATGGAACCAAATGGCAAGTGGGGTTTCAGAAGGCAGGATTTTTTTCTATGGTGTACTGAGACCCCTTTCTTTTCTAAGAGGGGGGGGCTCCCATACAAATTTCCTCATAACTCTAGAACTTATCAAGCAAATGGAACCAAATTTGGCATGTGGAGGTTTCAGAAGGCAAGAATTTTTTCTATGGTGAATTATGACCCCTCCCCTCTATAGGAGGGGGGCTTCCATACAAATAATATACAAATTGATTACAAAGGCATGAATTTATTTTATGATGGTTTGAGACTTCTCACCCCTGTGGTAGGAGGATAAGGACTCTCATACAAATAAAACAGACATTTTTGCATATGTGCCGGGTGATTGGGTGGTGGCCAATCAATCCTCGAATGTGCAGGTTGACGTCAGATCCTATCGAAGCGCTAACGTTGACTCGGACCACTACCTACCCGGTAAGAATTATCGGACGGATGTCGTCCGACACAAGAGTAACTCTTGCTTGCGTCTGTCCGACGTCGCACGACAAATTCTTACTGGGTAGTGATGGTTAAGATGCGCCCAAGACTCTCCGTTGTGAACAACATTCGGTACAGACGCCAGCCTCGGTTAGATCTCGCGCGGCTGAAGCAGCCAGACGTCGCCGCAAACTACGCGCATTCACTCGAAGCTGCACTGCCAGAAGGGGACGAGCTGGACGAAGCCCCTCTCGAGGACTGTTGGAAAACTATCAAAATAGCCATCAGCAGTGTAGCGGAGAGCTCCAGCCCGGAATCAGCGGAACGATTGGTTTGATGATGAATGTAGGAGGGTGATGGATGAGGAGAACGCTGCGCGGGCAGCTAAGATACGCAGTGCCACACGACAGAACGTGGAAAGACACAAACAGAAGAAGATGCTGCGAAACCAAATCTTTCGGGAGATATAGCGCTACCTGGAAGAGCAGGAATATGCATAGTTGGAGCAGCTGCATCGTTCTCAGGAAACGCGAAAGTTCTACCAGAAACTGAACGGATCCCGCAAAGGCTTTGTGCCGAAATGTGTCGAGATAAGACTGCTGTGTTCGGATTTCGGGTGGATTCCGTTCATTCGAATCACGCAGAAGGCTTCGTCAAGGTGATGGTCTTTTATGCCTGCTGTTCAATATAGCGCTACAAGGTGTTATGAACCGAGCGGATATTAACACGCGGGGCACGATATTCAACAAATCTATTAATATTTTTTGAAACGACGGTTCTACAATTGATGAAGGGACGGTAGAGGAAAGAAATGAAAATTTTTTTGGCGAAGGAGGGGAAGAGCGGAAAGGAAAGGGGGGATATTGGTAGCTACGCTTGACAAGTAGTCATTTTGACTCCTACCTTTTGTCTAATGCTGGAAGGTGCATGAGTCGAACCAAGCTATAATCTGAGATTATAACCGGATTCGAACCCACAACACCTGCCAGGGCATATGGTTCGCTGGTACTTGTACCTTTGAACCATAGATGCGCTGGATAAAAGGAGACTGCAAAATCCACTTGTCAAGAAAGCGACGCGTTTGGTTGGGTTATCGTCACATATTGTGCCTCTTCCTGCATCAATTGCAGATTACCACCGACTCATGCACTTTCAAGCATTAGACAAAAGGTAGGAGTCAAAATGACTACTTGTCAAGCGTAGCTACCAATATCCCCCCCCCCCCCCTTTCCTTTCCGCTCTTCCCCTCCTTCACCAAAACAAATTTCATTTCTTTCCCCTACCGTCCCTTCATCAATTGTAGAACCGTCGTTTCAAAAAATATTAATATATATGTATGACCGCATTTCAAGGTCAAGACTAAAAACTTGAAATTAGTCTAAAACAAATCTAGTCAATTCGTCTGCTTTGCCGTTGACATGGATATTATCGGCAGAACATCTGTGGCGGTGGCTGAACAGTACACCAGACTAAAGCGCGAAGCAGAAAAGATTGAGTTAAAGGTAAATACGTCTAAAACAAAGTACGTGCTGGCCAGCGGAACCAAGGCCGAACGACACCGCTTGGGCAGTAGTATATTGATCGACGGCGATGAGTTTGAGGTAGTCGATGAATTTGTTTACCTTGGCTCACAGGTAACGGCGGACAATGATACCAGCCGTGAGATTCGGAGGTGTAATATCAGCGGAAGTCGTGCTTACTATGGGCTCCACAAGCAATTGCGGTCGAGCAGACTAAGTCCCCGTACAAAGTGCACCCTGTACAAGACGCTTATTAGACCGGTTGTTCTCTACGGGCATGAAACATGGACAATGCTCGAGGAGGACCTGCGAGTGCTCGGAGTTTTCGAACGACGAGTGCTAAGAACGATCTTCGGCGGCGTACAGGAAAACGGAGTATGGAGGCGGAGGATGAACCATGAACTCGCACAGCTCTATGGCGAACCCAGTATCCAGAAGGTGGCTAAAGCTGAACGGATACGATGGGCAGGGCATGTTGCAAGAATGCCGAACAACTACCCTGCAAAGATGGTGTTCGCCTCAAATCCGATAGGAACTAGACGACCAGGAGCGCAGCGAGCAAGATGGTTAGATCAGGTGGAGCGAGATCTGGCGGAGAGTACTCGGTGTCCGAGGAATTGAAGAGCGGTAGCCCTCAACCGAGTTACATGGAGAAACTTTGTTCAACAGGCTTTGTCTTAGGACGGCAAGCCACCTAAGTAAGTAAGTAGGCGTATGTGCCATATTTACTGCTATGTAATAAGCGGTAAGGTTTGAAAGTAAACTAGTAAAACCATCTCGGAGCAAAAGACAGTGACTCGATGCCGCCAACTTACGTGCCTGTTGCCATTCATGTCAAAAGAGAGGGACATTCGAATGGCACGTCATATTTGCTACAAACGTGCTTTGGCTTTAATGTTATTTGTAACCAATGACCCTTTTAAAGGAGTTAAAATATGATTATTGAAACATGTCAAGCTACGCATAATCATATTTAATACAATAATCTGTGGGCTGGTCATTCATTACTATTTCAACCTTTATGATGCACACAACTCATTTTTAAAAGAAATCTCTGCATCTCAATGGTTGCAGGCGTTGTACTTATGAACCCCGGTCCACGTATTTTCAAAGCTACCATTGCATCCAATGAAGAATTGAATCTGAATGTTTCGCTTTTTCTCTTAAACAATGGCACTCATAGATTCTTATAAACATACATATGCCACAAATGCAGTTTACATTAGTCTTTGATCTAATGATCTAATATAGTCCTACGTCACCCTTTCGTACAACCCTTGAGGCTGTATACCTTGTAGTTTTTCTAGTTAAGTGATTTTTATGTAGATCTAGCTGACCCGACAAACTTCGTATTGCCACAAATTTAACTGTGTTGTACATAAATCGTGAATCTCGGATGACCTTTGTCACAATCTCGAGTTTTGCAAGTTTCTGAGAAGTTCATGGGTGTTTTGATATACAAATTTTCCTCACAGTAAAGTAAAAAACAACTACCCCCATTGCTTAGCCGGATAGAATAAAGCAGATAGCATTTAAATATTCGCCATCATTACAAACCATTTCGCCGAATACCATTTAGCGGAACACCAATTCTCGGTTGACCATAACGCGGGATATAGAGTTTCGCAGAATACCATTCCGCGAAAAACCTTACGCGGGATGTACCATTTCACGGAAAATCTTTTCGTAGAAAGTACCATTTCGCAGGGGTGACCCAACTGAAGGAAAGTAATGAAGGTCAGTAGATTTAGGAAAATAAATAAACCTAGATAGAGGTGGTCTCTACGGGGGGCTGTCCTCCCCGGGGTGGCCGACGCTTCCGACGGCAGGTCGCCGGCCACACTCGCGGCCTGTGGCCGACTCGCGCTGAATTATCTAATGTTACTATTAATAGTTTTTGGTGGTCTTGTTATTGATCAATGTTTTATGAAAGAGTCTAAAATATCCCAAGTTCGATTAGTTTTCGGGTTACGCAAAAATTTCTGTTTTATTTGTATGAGAGTCCTTACCCTCCTACCACAGGGGTGAGGGGTCTCAAACCATCATAAAATAAATTCATACCTCCATAAACCCTTACATGCCAAATTTGTTTCCATTTGCTTAATTAGCTTTCGAGTTATGAGGAAATTTGTATTTCATTTGTATGGGAGCCCCCCCTCTTAGAAGAGGAAGGGGTCTCAGTACACCATAGAAAAAATCCCACCCTCTGAAACCCCCACATGCCAAATTTGGTTCCATTTACTTGCTTAGTTGTAGATTTATGAAGAAATGTGCATTTCATTTGTGTGGGAGCCCCCCTCTTAGAAGGGGAAGGGGTCTCAGTACACTATAGAAAAAAATTTACCTTCTAAAACCCCTGCAGGCCTAATTTGTTTTCATTTGCTTGATTAGTTCTCGAGTTTTGAGAAAATTTGTGTTTCATTTGTATAGAAGCCCCCCGCTTACGCCGTCTATAAAATTGCTTTCTTGCCACGTCCATAAAATTGCTGGCCATTTTATCTTTTCAACGACATATAAATTGTTCAGTTTCGTTCAGTAGTTTAGTAGTTATTAGCATTTGAAATCTTTCATTCCAACGTTACACTTCTATTTTCGTTTTCACAAAGTGCTACCCAGTCTCAGATAGTAAACAAAGACGTAGTCCTACGTCAAAAAATCACGCGTGAGTTTTTCTGTTTTGATAGCAAGAAGCACAAAACTCACACGTATTTCTTCCCGCTTCACTATGGGGCAGAACCCGAAAAAGCTCGGACAAAACCTCAAAATTTTTATTTGAGATATTCTATCAAACTTAATATTCTACGTATAGTAGACACATAATCTATAAGAAATATACATAAATTGTTTTAATAAGTAGTTTTTCAATAGGCATTAAAGAAGGTGAAACACAGTGTAAAAAAATTTTGGAAAATGAAAAAATAAATATCATTTAATCTTTTAGTATCTGGCTACCATGCTGCTTAAAATTCTATACTTTTAAAGGACAATTCACATTAAAGGGATTATAAACTAATAGTTTAGGTGATATTAAGACAGATTTTTTACTAGTAGGCTTTGTTCTGACGAAGTGTTTTAGAACAAAATATTTGTTATTTTTGTCAATTTTCAATAGCGTGTAGAAAAAGATTTCCACAGATTTCCGCTCTGTCACTACCATAAAATCAACATTCAGGGTGTTAACTAGTAACAAGCAAAAAATTAGCTGCTACTAGTTGCGATGTTCGGAGATATTCAAGTTTTTCGAATGCATGTTTTCCGGCATTTTAGGCTACAAATTAGTAAATGCGCGCGCCAGTACGAAGTTCATTCCTGCTGTACGTTAAATAGTCATGCTTGTGTATGTAAGACATAGCATTATTATCGTTATGAGATACATCGGAGTCGATAAGGGGAATTCAGGACATTGTAAAGGCGACTACTTAACAGCTTTTTCCCAATTAGCTCTGTTTCAAGTCAAGTTGGCAGTAGAATATGTTCGATTAGACTTTCAGCTCGATTCAACTAGCCTCCATTTTGTTTATTTAGAGTCGAACATGTTGATACGTGTTTGCAGGATAAACAGATTGCTATACTCTGTCAGTTACTCGTTATTTTTTGTGCCTTCTGCCAGGATTTGGCTGAGACCGATGACAGCCTATCTCGCCACTCATATCCTTTTGCTGCGTATGGCCAAACTAATGAATTAAAAAAATTACATGAATGCACTAAAGCAGATAGTAGGGTAAGTTAACCTATATAGTAAACCCTCTACCTGTAATGGACACTCGGATAAAATTTCGGTATTTATTAGCTTATACTTCTTATTTCTGAGGATATATAACATGAAACAGACCGTACTAAACATAACACACATTTGAGTTGATAAAATTTTAGCTGCATTTCATTATTAATGCTTTAAAATTGACGTTTTCAACAAGTGGGTCCATTATATACAATGCAAAAAATGTCGCCATTACCGGACTCTCTCCATGCAAAATACACTAAAATTCCTATAATGGACCCGGTCGTTATTCTATTGTAAACCGCAAGGGTCCATGAAAGGAAAATAGACATTCCAATCTGTTTTAAAAAATCTGTAAAATATAGATTTGCATCAGAAATTGATATATTTAGGCTTATTCGAAAGTTACTAATATTGTAAGTGCCATTGGTTGGGTGTTTAGCGTCACGAGTTCAAAATAATGTATAGAAAGGTCCACAAATGGTTGATTTACCCTATACCAGAATAATAATACTAAATTACTCTTGATATACAGATTGTGATAATTTGTATAGGAGGTCGTCAGACTACCAATTTCGACTACTTAAAAAATGTGTTTGAGTATTTAAAATATTTATAACTTGATTCCCGTAAGTCCTACAATTTTGGTATGTTCAGTAACTTTACGTAACTTTACAAGACAAACAACTTTTCTGAAGACACAATATTTCTAAAGTCATTATTTAAAAAGTTAGATCTCAACGCCATCTATAGGAATAAAAATAGAACTACTTAAAATTTACAGAAAGATGCGCAATTTTATTACAAACAATGTTGCTGAAGACAATAAAGCTTTACGAAGCATATAAAGAAGTTATGAGGTTTTGTCCGAGCGCGGGACCAATCTGCCCCACTGTGCGCTTGATCAAATTCTGCTTTGCTTCAACTGCTACCTGGAGTTATGCACAATTCCTTGTTGAACAGCATAGGCATTCTCTCGTGCGATACGTAGCTGTGAGTGAGCATGAGGGAATGAATCTCTAAATAAATCGCAAACTTAAACTAAAACGCACATTTAAATTACATGTTTATCTAATTCTTATTAGGCTTGTTACTTTCTAATTAAGAAAATGTCAATTCCCGCGAAGGAAAAAGGTAAATTCCACCAATATGTTTGCTATCTTAATTCATGAATGTGTGTTGCATTTCTCGTTGCTGATGTTTTTTCTGACGGTAGATTCTCTTTTGCTCTCTGGTTCGTTGCATGAAATGCCAGCTGTGGAAGAATTACACAAAATGCTCACAGCTGAATTTGGTTCACATCGCATAGCAACAGAAACATCGCGTATAATAGCGAGAGAAATTCATATGTGAGTTTCTCGCTTGCCTACAAAAACACCCACATGCTAAATTTGGTTCCATTTGCTTGATTAGTTCTGGAGTTATGAGAAAATTAGTATTTCATTTGTATGGGAGCCCCCCCCCCCTCCTAAAGTGGGGAGGGGTTTTAATTCACCATAGAAAAAATTCTTGTCTCCAAAAACACCCACATGTAAAATTTTGTTCCATTTGCTTGATTAGCTCTCGCGTTATGCAGAAATTTGTGTTTCATTTGTATGGGAGCCCCCCCCCTCTTAGTGGGGGGAGGGGTCTCTAACCATCATAAGAACCTTCCCTGGCCCCAAAAATCCCTATATGCAAATTTTCACTCCAATCGGTTCAGTAGTTTTCGATTCTATAGAACATACGGACAGACAGACAGACAGACAGAAATCCTTTTTTATAGGTGGTGCCCAGGCATAGGCGTGGTGCGGGCCAAATCAGATCGTTCCATGAGTCCGCGGGCCGCAATGACCTCTGGCCATTCTTGCGCATTCCAAAATGTAAAATAGGCGGCAGCAAAAGTCGATTTTTTGGAATAACCACAAGATTTAAACCGGAAAGCAATCAGATCTACAATATGCACGAGGTACTACGACTGAACTGAGTGACCCCTGTGTCATCAAAAAAATGATTCATAAGTCTGCTATCCTTCTAATCAGTCCGCGGGCCGCACGAAGGGCCGCGGGTTGGCCATCACTGGTATAGATTATCATTATTATTATTATTATCAGAATTTTTCACTTCTCAGCAGTAACGCTGGAAACTTTCACCTACCCCGGGCTATCCGTTTTGCCAAACGGGTTAGGCTCTGAGGTTTGATTTGATTTGATTTGTCTTTATTGATGTGTAGGCTTTGCCCGTTATCAGACTTAAAAAAATATAAATACATACAAAAATGACTTATCAACATTACATGGAATTGTTAAAATATTCCCTAAGACTAGATTTTAATTGAACACTAGACATATTAACAGAAATGACGGGATGAAGATTAGGTTATCAATTTTTTTGGTGTTTGAATGTTTGCTTCGGTTGGATCAGTTATGGTGGTTCAGGAACCTCCGTACAATGTTGCAGATACCTAGAACCACCGCTCTCTGGAATACTTGTAGTTCGGGGCGCAGCGCAGTTATTATTATTATTATAGAGGTTTGGCACTTCTCAGCAAAAATGCTGGAAACTTTTACCTACCCTCGGGCGTTATGCCAAGAGGGGTTAGGCTCTGTGGTTCTCATTCACATTTTTTTGTTGTTGTTACGTCTGCTCCAGTTATGTTTAATTGTGGTGATTCAGTAACCTTCTCGTTATATTGCAGGTTTCAAGAACCACCGTTTTTTGGATATTGTCCAAATTTCTTTGGAGCTCTAGCTCTTCCAGAGAACGTTGTAGGTTACAGGGCACTACTCCGGTGGCTGAGATGACCACCGTAACTATACGTACGCCCTCAAGGTGCCACATCTGCTTTAACTCCTCGGCCAAGTCGTGGTATTTCGTTATTTTGGCCGAGAATGTTGACTGGACATTGCGATCCAGCGGTACAGCGATGTCTAGGAGGGTAATATGCTTCCTCCTTCTGTCGTAGATCATAACGTCAGGACGATTGGCACATATAAAGACGTCCGTAATAATCTCACGATCCCAGTACAACTTTATGCAGCTATTTTCCAGAACCGGGCTAGGCAGGTACTTATAGTAGGGTACGTAACAGTTTACCAAGTTGTGCTTCAAGGCGAGTTGCTGGTGCACAATCTTGGCAACTGCATTGTGGCGTCCTAGGTAAGCCGTTTCGGCTAAGGCCGGACAGCCTGCAATTACTTGCTCGATCGTTTCCCCCACTGAATTGCACTTTCGACAACGGTCTTCTATATCTTCGTGCAATATGTACCTGCGGTAGTTCTTCGTCGTAATAACCCGATCCTGAATGGGTACCATGAAGCCTTCCGTCTCCGAAAAGAGAAAAGAGATGCCGCTTTGTCTATATGCGCTTGCTCTAATTGATGGGGGTGCGTCCCATGTAGTTCCTTTGCTTTCCACGTTTCGACCTTTTCTGGTACGGTTTTTAGGTCGCAGTTCAGCTGGTCCTGCGCTAGATGCAGGGCGCTGAACCCGTGGTCTGCTTCACAGACAGTGCGGTAGACAACATGACGAGTCTGACTATCTATGAAATATCTCCGCAACTATTATTATTATTATTATCATTATTATATTATTATTATATTATTCAGTGATTTTATTCTTCCTTCTTGCTTTGCACATTTTTCAGTAAGCGACGGAAAATAATCATCCATGTTCCAGTTAAAGTTAAACAGCAGAAACATACTCATACGGAGGTGAAAACAGTTCACCATCACCATAAGCCGACTGTTATCAAAGAGGAAATAATAAAAAAGGAAGTGCATAAGCCCGTAGTTGTCAAAGAAGAGGTTGAACATGAACATTTTCATCACCATTATAAGCATGACCATCCTACATTTGAGATTGATGATCACGAATCGATTGCTGCGAATAATGACTATAAAGGAATACAATTCAACTAACAAGCAATATGAAAACAACCAGATTATAGTAACAATTATCTTATTATAAATATGATGCCGCTAGAGATACAGATAATATAAAAATCAACGGATGTATTATAATGTCAAATGCAAGCTTGTGAACGGTTTGGAGATGACTGAAACTTTTCCTGAAACATATATTTTGATAACTTATTTATATTTACAATTGTGAAGTGGACAAATAACTACTGGTTGTGACTGATTTTGATTTAACGAAAGTTAGATTTTACAAACAAGATCAAATTCGTAACAAATTACAAGCTAATTTTGTAAGAATAAATATTATGGCCAAAAAGCACTATAATAAATAATGTTTCTGTTTTTCAGGATGTTTTAAGAGTGTAGTCATTTTAGTTTTCAATAAAAGTATATTAAGATGTTTAATGGTGTACTTACCTAGTCTAGCACTCATCAATGTTATTCCTTTAGTATTATAACAAAATCTTTCATTTCAGCTATTGAAAACTATTGGTGGTTCATATCAGATAAGCTGAAACCCTTCCCTAACACAGACAGCAAATTGGACTAGGTTTAATCGCGTTCGTAAGAAATCTGTTGGCACGAGGGGGCTTCGTCACTCTTTCTGGCGTACTTCCCAAGCAAGGACATTAAAATGGTCTAGGTTGGACCGCGGTGCTAAGAAATCTTGTTGCAATGAGGAAACTTTGTCACTTGTTTTGGCTTACTTCCCAAGCGCAGATATCAAATTGGTATAGGTTTAGACATCGTAAAGAATCTTCCAACCAATCACGAAGCGAGAATTCTGGTAAAACATAGATTCATTATTTTCAATTTTTCGATAGTTCAACATCAAGAATCCATACTTTTCTTCAATTGGGGCAATTCTTAGAAGATTTTCCGATCGATTGGTCTAAGAATATTGAAAATCGATCGGAAAACCACTGAGCTATTAGCGCTCAAAACCCTTCATTTTTCGTGAGGCTCGCATTTTTCGATTTTTTGGAATGACACCCTATCTCAAAGCTTGCCGTAAGACGTAGTCCTACGTCAAAACAAAATAATTATCACTTTGCTCCTAAGTTCTACTCTTTCTGACTCGATAAAAACAAAATAAGAGAAATATTGAACATGGGTAAATAATTATAACAAAGGATTTGATTTGCGGCTGGGCCACCTTGTGGCATTCACTATAAGAATAAGGTATATTTTTGGAAAATCTCAAGATATTGTATTGTATTTATTTGAATATAGGCTTTGAGCCCGTTACCCAATCTTAACCTAATTACAAAACATAAACATAAAAGACATTTCTTAAAATGAAAAATACATATAAACAATAAAGACACTAATACAATTGTTCTCTAAAATATAATCTAAGCTTATGTCTAATTGTATCTGGGCTCAGATCAATGGTGACAATTTCCTGAAGTGTATTGTAGGCATTCATGAAGCGGAACGTAGGCTCATTCTGTGTGTTGTTCCTGGTTGTTCGCAACGGTGGCTCGAAGGTTCTCCTTCGCCGTAGCGAGACTGGACTATCGTTCAATATTAGTCGGCTGGCAAGAGATTGACTGACAGTTCATCTTGCAAAAATATTCGTGAAGTGTCGACTATGGCGGCACGATGTCGGCTATCTTATGCCTCGAGAGGACCGAGCCAAGGTCTACCAGGCAACACCGTTCCTGATAAGGTGGTAGCTCTTCTCCGGTCTTTCCGAGATTTCTGAGAGCAAAACTAACGAATCTCTTCTGGATTCCTTCTATTCGCTGAATGTGAGTTACGTATTGCGGGTGCCATATTACGCTAGCATAGTCCAATTTGCTTCTAACAAGACCTTTGTATATTGCTAATATAGCATAAGGATCTTTGAGGTCACAGTATCCGATAACCGTGTAATCGACCTTCACGGATTAGAACCAAATTTTGTCAGATTGTTCATTTTAGGTCAGAAAGCAAAAATCTTGCCAAAAAAACCACCATTAGTGGTACGATTAGTGGTAGTATCTCCTTTTTAAAAAGAGACCCGTTTTTTCAAACCTTTTTATGTTTTACTTACAGATAAACATGAAAATCTCGACCAACATGTCAAAAGGTCCAATGTGCAAATGAGAGATTCTCTTTGCGTTTCCGTTTCCTATGCTTATTACGGCGACATAAATACATTTGTTGTGGCTTTCGGGTTGATGTTTCTCGGTGAAAATTCAAATTTATAATTTTTTTAAACTACGTTTCGGATTACTGTTTTTACTCAGCCATCATCAGATTCTTAAATAAAACAATTTTCATTACACACGTTTAAACAAGATACAAATCTTACGTACAAACAATATTTATAGTCAATTAAGAAACACTAAACTTTTGTTGTCCGCTGTTTCTTCTATGACGACGCTGTTCGCGTCGTGTGCGGTTCTCTTCTGTTTTGTTCGAATCTTCTTAGTTTGTTCAGGGCGCCGTCGTATACATTGGAGAAGCTTAGTGCTTAAGAATCTGATGATGGCTGAGTAAAAACAGTAAGCCGAAGCGTAGTTTAAAAAAAAATTAAATTTGAATTTTCACCGAGAAACATCAACCCGAAAGCCACAACATAAATATACGGTGATCAAAAAATTAAAACATAAATACATTTCAACCCAATTATTCTAAAGGATAAGCTTTCCAATAACACCAGTAATCGTTTTATGGAAAATAGACGGATTCAAGTGCATTTATGCCGCCGAAATAAGCGTAAGAGACGAGACCCAAAGATAATCTCTCATTTGCACATTGGACCTTTTGAAATGTTGTTCGTCAAATATTAGGTTTAGAAAGAAACTATTTTCACATTCAAATTCCAATTCCAATCGAAAATAGTCGACTAAAAAATGGCTTTTTTTTAGTTTTGAGCTAGAAATGATCATACAGAAATCGACACGTCTTCGGAACTTAATGCAACTGTTTATTAACGCTGTGCTAGTTATCATCCATATGCATCCTAGCGATAAACAATCTTCAGAGTGTATTTTAACCTACTAAATAACTTTATAGAACATAGGAAAGCAATGAAAACATCGTGTACAGAATTTTTGAGCAGAACTGATTTTAAAGGGGCTGTTAGCAACCGCTCGACAGATTTTGATGAAACTTGGCAGACACATTGCGTTTAATGTGAGGAATGTTGTCAGCATTTTTTGAGACCCTCCCCTACGTGGGCTCCCATACAAATAGAACACAAATTTCTTCATAACTCGGGAACTAATCAAGCATATGGAACCAAATTTGGCATGTGAAGGTTTTCGGAGGCAGATATTTTTTCTATGGTAAATTAAGACCTCTCCTTCCTTTAAGAGAGGGGGCTTCCATACAAATAAAACAAAAATATCCTCATAACCTAACTATTAATCAAGCAAATGGAACCAAATTTGGCTTGAAGGGGTTTCAAGAGACTGAATTTTTTTCTTTGGTTGTTTGAAACCCCTCCCCCTCTAGAAGGGGGGCTCCCATACAAATGAAACACAAATTTCTTTATAACTCGGGAACTAATCAAGCAAATGGAACCAAATTTGGCATGTGAAGGTTTTTGGAGATAGATTTTTTTTCTATGGTAGATTGAGAGCCCTCCAGAGCAAATGGAACCAAATTTGGCATTTGGGGGTTTTTAGAGACAGGGTTTTTCTATGGTTGTTTGAGACCCCTCACCCTCTAGAAGGGGGGGCTCCCATACAAATAAAACACAAACACAAGCAAATGGAACCAAATGTGGCATGTGAAGGTTTTTGAAGGTATAATTTTTTTTTCTATGGTAGATTGAGAAAGCTCCTTCCCATACAAATAAAACACAAATTTCCCCATAACTCGACTATTAATCAAGCAAATGAATTTGGGGTTACTGGAGGCAAAATTTTTTTCTATGGCGTATTGAGATTCCTCTCCCCTCTGGAAGGGGGAGGGCTCTCATACAAATGCTTAAGTGCTGCCGCTCATCACACAGTCGTGGGATTATATAGCATAGTAGATGTAGTGTCGCTTCTCTGTGAACCAACTTCTGTGTATGCTGCTATACAGCCAATAGTTTGGATGCAACTTAAAATTGTTCTGATTGAGTAGAGCGTTTGCTAAGGTGTGGAAGGATTGAGTGTTTGAGGATTTAATATGCATCTGGTTGCGTAAGTGTGAGTAGTGCTTTTCTCAGTCAGACGAATTCGTTTTGTACACAGCAATCTGCTTGGGCATAATTTCGTACGTTAGTGTGGTAAATAAACAAACAAATAAACAAATAAACGAGTTCTGCCGGTTGTATACGGCTATACATCTAATGGTTCGGATGCAATTCGCCTGCTGTCATTGTTGATACGGCCTAAGCTAAGTTTGCTATAAGTAATTTGCGTGCTCGATTTTCTGTTACTCTGCACCGACCCCCCGGCACGTCGCCATTTTTCTGTGACTGAAACTGAAACATCGAAAACACTGGGCGGGAAATCACTTCATAGAAAATCAATGCGACGGCCATTGTTGTATGGGGTACAATAGTGAGAGGTCCAACTTAATGGGGGTACTGTCAAACTCTGTAGACCAAGATAGCGATGTCGGAGGTGCTCTGCACACGCAGCGCTGTGCTATAGAATACTCGTCTATGTTTTTACACTCTCTGAGAGGACTTCTATTTGCATGCGGCTATACATTCAATAGACCTGTTGCAACCTGTTTAGTCCCAGATAGAACATATCGACGACAGTGGGAGGAACGTATGTTTTGATTTTTACAGCAATACAGTAGCTGCGAATTGCAGCCTCCATGGTATGACAGCACGAGGATCTGTAAGTTAAACTACACAGGATTAAGTACAAGGTAGGTTTTTTCTGCACACGCATCTCTGCTGCAATTTGAAATAGTAATTTGTTCCCAGCTGATAGACCACACCGTACAAAAAGCATTCTTACCACATCTGCTTTGTGCTACCGCACTCATCTGTTAGACCGCACGCAAATACTATACTGCTATACAAAATCCACTCATTGATAGATTTCATTTTATTTAACAGCTACTGACTGGTGTTTGCTTTTTTTTGTTTCTCTTTTTCCTTTCGATGATGTTGACTGAAGACGAAATTTTTTGCGTACACTGAAAAAACTTTTCGTATAGTTTCTATGTGTTTCACACATAGATTTTTTCCATGTGCCCAGTAAATGAACTTTATGTGCCAAACAGTTACCTGTTATGTGTTTTTAAAATTTACCTTTAAAATTTGCACATACTATTCATGTACATATAATTTTCATGTGTACTTCTGGACGGATTGTGTTTATATGTGGCACATAATAACCATAAGGATTTTCATATGGAAATTTTCCATTAGATATGTGCGGATTATTTTGAGTGTAGAGTGTAGAAAAAAGAGGTTGTCGTCAATAAAGTTATTAGGTACATGCCTATATTGCTTTTCTAGTGCACATTTCAAATGCCGGAATATAATTGGCAATGCAGTTAGGCGTTTGAAAGAATCTGCCTATTTCTGCTCATCGGATTGTTCAGCCACGCACTATGGGGCAGAACCCGAAAAAGCTCGGACAAAACCTCAAAATTTTTATTTGAGATATTCTATCAAACTTAATATTCTACGTATAGTAGACACATAATCTATAAGAAATATACATAAATTGTTTTAATAAGTAGTTTTTCAATAGGCATTAAAGAAGGTGAAACACAGTGTAAAAAAATTTTGGAAAATGAAAAAATAAATATCATTTAATCTTTTAGTATCTGGCTACCATGCTGCTTAAAATTCTATACTTTTAAAGGACAATTCACATTAAAGGGATTATAAACTAATAGTTTAGGTGATATTAAGACAGATTTTTTACTAGTAGGCTTTGTTCTGACGAAGTGTTTTAGAACAAAATATTTGTTATTTTTGTCAATTTTCAATAGCGTGTAGAAAAAGATTTCCACAGATTTCCGCTCTGTCACTACCATAAAATCAACATTCAGGGTGTTAACTAGTAACAAGCAAAAAATTAGCTGCTACTAGTTGCGATGTTCGGAGATATTCAAGTTTTTCGAATGCATGTTTTCCGGCATTTTAGGCTACAAATTAGTAAATGCGCGCGCCAGTACGAAGTTCATTCCTGCTGTACGTTAAATAGTCATGCTTGTGTATGTAAGACATAGCATTATTATCGTTATGAGATACATCGGAGTCGATAAGGGGAATTCAGGACATTGTAAAGGCGACTACTTAACAGCTTTTTCCCAATTAGCTCTGTTTCAAGTCAAGTTGGCAGTAGAATATGTTCGATTAGACTTTCAGCTCGATTCAACTAGCCTCCATTTTGTTTATTTAGAGTCGAACATGTTGATACGTGTTTGCAGGATAAACAGATTGCTATACTCTGTCAGTTACTCGTTATTTTTTGTGCCTTCTGCCAGGATTTGGCTGAGACCGATGACAGCCTATCTCGCCACTCATATCCTTTTGCTGCGTATGGCCAAACTAATGAATTAAAAAAATTACATGAATGCACTAAAGCAGATAGTAGGGTAAGTTAACCTATATAGTAAACCCTCTACCTGTAATGGACACTCGGATAAAATTTCGGTATTTATTAGCTTATACTTCTTATTTCTGAGGATATATAACATGAAACAGACCGTACTAAACATAACACACATTTGAGTTGATAAAATTTTAGCTGCATTTCATTATTAATGCTTTAAAATTGACGTTTTCAACAAGTGGGTCCATTATATACAATGCAAAAAATGTCGCCATTACCGGACTCTCTCCATGCAAAATACACTAAAATTCCTATAATGGACCCGGTCGTTATTCTATTGTAAACCGCAAGGGTCCATGAAAGGAAAATAGACATTCCAATCTGTTTTAAAAAATCTGTAAAATATAGATTTGCATCAGAAATTGATATATTTAGGCTTATTCGAAAGTTACTAATATTGTAAGTGCCATTGGTTGGGTGTTTAGCGTAACGAGTTCAAAATAATGTATAGAAAGGTCCACAAATGGTTGATTTACCCTATACCAGAATAATAATACTAAATTACTCTTGATATACAGATTGTGATAATTTGTATAGGAGGTCGTCAGACTACCAATTTCGACTACTTAAAAAATGTGTTTGAGTATTTAAAATATTTATAACTTGATTCCCGTAAGTCCTACAATTTTGGTATGTTCAGTAACTTTACGTAACTTTACAAGACAAACAACTTTTCTGAAGACACAATATTTCTAAAGTCATTATTTAAAAAGTTAGATCTCAACGCCATCTATAGGAATAAAAATAGAACTACTTAAAATTTACAGAAAGATGCGCAATTTTATTACAAACAATGTTGCTGAAGACAATATAGCTTTACGAAGCATATGAAGAAGTTATGAGGTTTTGTCCGAGCGCGGGACCAATCTGCCCCACTGTGCCACGTACCAACGAAATATTGAGATGAAACATAACAAATCGATGGTTTCGGCAATGTCAATCCATCCTGCCGGGCCATCGAACCGAATTCAAATGTCATTATGTTTTTTAGCATGTACCAAAGACGTACCATAACGTACCGCCGAGGATTTTTAACGTACTTCGTTATTTATATGATTTTCATGGACCGGCCCAATAGACGGTCGATTTTGGGAAATATTAACTTTACGAAGTCCACATTAGCAAAAAGTTGATGTACCAACGACGTGCCTAAAGAATCTGAACTTTGAATAGGACGTACTTAAAAAAATTTCATATAAAGTTCGATAACTTTTTCAAAAAACTTTGTATGTTGAATTAAACCACAGATTTGAGTTCACGGGAAAATTCTAGTCTAATTTCATATATAAAACCTAATACTTAAGTGAAAATAAAAAAGTTATATTAAAATACAGCATAATTTGGGTGTTCTTCAGGCAAAAATTTATAACATTAAAAAAAAACTTTGGCGACAACTCGGAAACTATTTTGGTACGTCATCGTACCTACACCAGAATCTCAAAATAAATGTATTTCCAACATTTTCTGGGAATGCCGTTATCAGCAGATCCATATTTCAGTGCTTCCTACGTATTTTTCTAAATTCCGCTATATAAGGGGAAAGTTCACTAAATTGGCGACAACTCGGAAACTATTTTGGTACGTCATCGTACCAACACCAGAATCTCAAATTGCGTGTAGTTCCAACATTTTCTGGGAATGCCGTTATCAACCGATCCATAACCTACGTAGTGCTTAACCTACGTATTTTTCTAAATTCCGCTCTATGAGGGGAAAGTTCACTAAATTTCCGAAAACTCGGCAACTATTTTGGTACGTCATCGTACCTACACCAGAATCTCAAAATGAATGTATTTCCAACATTTTCTGGTAATGCCGTTATCAGCCGATCCATATTTCAGTGCTTAACCTACGTATTTGTCTAAATTCCGCTCTATGAGGGGAAAGTTCACTAAAGTTCCGAAAACTCGGAAACTATTTTGGTACGTCATCGTACCAACACCAGAATCTCAAAATAAATGTATTTCTAACATTTTCTGGGAACGTCGTTGTCAGCCGATCCATATTTCAGTGCTTAACCTACGTATTTTTCTAAATTCCGCTCTATGAGGGGAAAGCTCACTAAATTTTTGAAAACTCGGAAACTATTTTGGTACGTCATCGTACCAACACCAGAATCTCAAAATAAATATATTTCTAACATTTTCTGGTAATGCCGCTCTATGAGGGGAAAGTTCACTAAATTTCCGAATATTGGGAAACTATTTTGGTACGTCATCGTACCAACACCAGAATCTCAAAATAAATGTATTTCCAACATTTTCTGGGAATGTCGTTATCAGTCGATCCATATTTCAGTGCTTAACCTACGTATTTTTCTAAATTCCGCTCTATGAGGGGAAAGTTTACTAAATATCCGAATATTGGAAAACTATTTTGGTACGTCATCGTACCAACACCAGAATCTCAAAATAAATGTATTTCCAACATTTTCTGGGAATGCCGTTATCAGCCGATCCATATTTCAGTGCCTAACCTACGTATTTTTCTAAATTCCTGTCATTGCTCTCTGCACTGCAACAAATAGGTCTTTATCGAAGGCTTCCACACTCCATCTTTACCCGGTCGACTGAAATCGGCGTGACGGATGCCTCGTCGTTCAATCGTGTAGCGTGTAGCTTGGTGGTCGCTATACGTGTACTCATCGGACACCCTTCAGGTCTTGATGGCTAGCAACGTTGGGCTGCAGAAGGGGTTATAGATGATCGATTGTTGTACCACCCTGCAAAAGGTACTGAAGGAACCCACGTTTGCTATACTCACGATCAACTTGGACAAGGCTTCCAGTAAGTTTTGCCCCCAAGAGGTAGTGCACCTGCTACCCCACTGGACTGCCCAGGCACTGAAGTCGCCTTCAACGACAACCGGCTTGCGGCTCTTGAGCCCGTCTAGGATCCAGTCAAACTGCTTCGGTGACCAGCTTGGCGGAGCGTAGCAGCTGCACATGTAGCTGCCATCTACCACATCTGTCACGTACATCTCTTGGTCGGTCGTTATCACCTCTTGGAGTGCGCACACGGACCAACCTACCTTAATTTTGCCCACATTTTGTTGGCGATGGCCTCTGACACATTTATAGTTGTGACTTTCATATCACCGTATGCCTTTCGCAACTTGATGCCTGAAGGCGCAACCATAACATTGAGCTGGTCCCTCCGAGCATCTTTCAGGTCGTCTACCGCATAACCTCGGCGAGGTTTTTGCCCTCGAGAAGAGTACACTGCCACAGGGCCTTGATCTGGCCCGCCTCACCCAGAGACTTTTCTGTCAGTTCCTTGTACTTCGAGCTTTGGACTGTAAGTTGCGGCTAAGCACAGCCACGTGCGTGGTATGCACCCCCTGAACCAACGCCGCTGGGTCGGCCTGCCTATCCTAGTTTTTGCGGGATTTATTCTCGTTCACTACAGTTTCTGGCTTATCGATCACTCTTCCCACTTTCTTATCAACTATCTAACCTTTTTATCTTCTTCTCGTCGACGGGCCACGTTATCACCACACACACTTTCCTTACTCCTCCAGAATCCAGGTCACTAGCCACTCCGTTGTATTCCTCTGCTTCCGCCAACACATTCTGTCCGCATACACTACGGCCCTCACCGCCAAGTGTATCTTCGACAGGACCCTATCGGAGGGATCCACGCAATCCGATACTACCGGCTTAGCGGTGAATAAAACTCCGGCGCTGGCGATGACGGTTATTTCAAATATAACACAGCGGGGTTCTGTAAGTTGAAACATGGACATTCCGACTTTAATAGGCTGGCAACGGGCAACTTGACGAGGGGCAAATTAACGAAAGGCTTGGGGAAAAGGACATTGGCGGAACTAGGACGGGGGGGTCTAGGGGGGGCTAAGCTCCCCCTAGGAGAGATTTACGCCCCCCCCCTAGAAAAATGGAGCCGGCCAAATAAAATGGTCGAAACAAAGCTTGGGGCTATAGCACTCCCTAGAAATGAGCACTCGTTCCGCCAATGGAAAAGGCTTTGAGTAATCGTATTAACACTTGGTTCTTCAGTAGTATCGCTTTCTTCCCGTATTTAACGTTTAATTGTCGACTGTTTCGACCGGGATAATATGCACAAGTGACTTGTTGTATCTCGTTAAGGCCTTTTTAATATCAGCAGGTTATTCCCCTTAGTCACAAGGCCGTGGCCCTCGTCAAGTATATAAACAATCTCGATCGTCGTATTTTCGCCTCCGTCAGCCTACGATCATCTGAGGGCGGTGTCCAGCTTTCAGCCTGTTTTTCCTCTGGAGGCAGCGGATGGAAACTCGATGGGTGGTGGGCTGCGTGCGTGGGGTCTATGGCTCTATTTCGGACTCTAGTGGGAGGTGTTTTGGGATCTGTGACCTATTTCTATCTTCTGTGGGATATCGTGTGGGAGTTACACATTAACAATACAAACATTTCTTACTTTTTAATGAAACATTAAACAAACGATCAAAATAAACATTGTGGATTTATTTATGGATTTATTCATAAAACCTTCACAGCGGAGCCTACCGGCGCTTACAGGACTGTCGAGTCCTTGAAGTGCTGGGTGGGTCTTTCCCACGTTGGCCCCAAGCTCCTGCAACTTGAGGTCCGCCTTCACCTTGCGGAGTAAATCGGCGTACGACAGTTGATCAGTCAGCTCCACTACCATCACATAGCCCTTCTGGACCCGCTTCGGCTTTGGCTTTGCAGTCGCGGCCTCCCTTGGTTTCTGGGAAGGCGGTTTGCGCCTAACAACACACCATTCATCTTCGGTCTCGGTTGTATCATCCAGGACCACTTCCGTCTGTTTGCTTGGCATAGCCTTAGAGGCAATGGTCTGAGCTTCGGCGATCTCACGTCATCTCTCAGAAGCTCTAACCTCTTCACCTCGGCAGCTATGACGGTAGAGCGGCGGCTCTAGGTGTCTAGGTGGATATTCGACCGAGGGTTGTTGAACGAGTACAACCCGTCTACCAACCTTTTTGCTTCCTCTAACTTGCTACTAGCAGGAGGTAGGACTACTCCCGCGTCAAGAGGATTCTGAACTTTTTCTACCGACCGCAACCTCGGTTGCTTTTTACTACCGCTCTCACCCAACTTTCTACCAACCTTATACCAACAGGAAAGGAGGCAGAGTGTTGTTTCGACACTCGACATAGCGGAATTTAGAAAAATACGTAAGTTAAGCACTGAAATATGGATCGGCTGATAACGGCATTCCCAGAAAATGTTGGAAATACATTCAATTTGAGATTCTGATGTTGGTACGATGACGCACCAAAATAGTTTCCGAATTGTCGCCAATTTAGTGAACTTTCCCCTTATATAGCGGAATTTAGAAAAATACGTAGTTTCTATAATCAAATATAGTTCAAGTGATGATTTTCTCTCATTCAATTGCTTGTTTTATCCGATACATGTTTTCCGGAAAATCAGTGTCGCCTTTCAAAGTTTTGACGTAGGACTACGTCTTACGGCAAGTTTTGAGATAGGGTGTCATTCCAAAAAATCAAAAAATACGAGCGTCACGAAAAATGAAAGGTTTTGAGCGCTAATAGCTCAGCGGTTTTCCAATCGATTTTCAATATTCTTACACCAATCGATTGGAAAATCTTCTAAGAATTGACCCAAATAAAGAAAAGTGTGAATTCTTGATGTTGAACTATTGAAAAATTGAAAATAATGAATCTATGTTTTACCAGAATTCTCGCTTCGTGATTGGTTGTTGGAAATGACGTCATCAAAGTAGAAACGCGTTTTCATGCTTCGGCTTATAATTCAGTCAAATTTCAATAGATTTCCAAGATATTTACGCCAATTGATTGGGAACTCGATTGAAAATATAGAAAAATATTGATTTTGTTTTTGAAATTGAATTTGAAAAATTATTGTTTTTGAATTGATTTTGAAAATTTGAATTATTTTCATATTTTTGTCTTCCCTCGTCAGTGCTTCCCTAGCACGGATGACAGAAATATATACGATATAAGCTATGGGTGAAGCTTACTTATGATTGTATTTAATTTACGCCCTATAGAATCCGATCGAAAATTGTTGAGCTTCAGCTGTTGCTGCTTCCTACGGATAAGGCAACGAAGACATGCAAATTCACCAAGCGAGGTGTTGGAGCTGCAGTTGGAGCACTCGATGATCGCTGCCGTGATGGAATATCTGGCGATAGGAGTTCTGGAATCGGGAGGACATATGCTGCTCGCGACAACGAAACGATCAGAATTATCGTCACTTGCAGCTGGCCATCCGCAACAACGAAGAGTTGAACAAATTGCTGTCCCGTGTCACCGCTGCTATGAGAAGTGTCTTTTCGAACATCCAAACTGTTTTGTTGCTGCCCAAAAAGACGGAAAAGAAGGCTTAAATTTCCAGCATATCACGTTGGAAAACAGTTCTTTTAAGAACGAAACATGTGTTCATGAAGATTTGAGGAATTTTCACTCACAGATTTAAATTCTATTTAACTTAGATTGATCTGATTGTTCGCTTCTTTCAAATAATTTTAACCGATCACCTCTCGCGCTGCTGTTCGCTTGTTGCTGCTGGACCCTGGTTGCAGCCAACAAATATACTAGCTCCAAGTAAATGTGTTCGGTCAAGCGTCAAAATAAATGAAATTGGATTTAATCAAATGAAAGAGTTTTAGTAACATCTTTTACATCGTAGCAACACAAATTTATCCATACAGTAATAATACGTAGCGTAATTTTTCTTTGGCAGCAAAAGGGCTCACTGGTAACTTTACTCTTTTGTTCAGACTGAAATTGAAATGCTCTATTTTTTATTTCACGTAGATGATAGAATGAAGAACCAAGAAAAATGGGTGTGGTCGTTTCTTGTCGCTTGCTCTGGTACATAATACGTGGTAAGCTGGCGAACAGCATTATTCAAACGCTAGCTGAGCTAGTGTCAACATCGTTTGCCAGGCAAACGGAAGTCACGTACGACTCGTGCACGTGTTCATTGGCGGCTGACCGTGTGACCGTGTGTTGGAGCTGAAGTTCCATTTCGCTGCCGTGATGGAATATCTGGCGACAGGAGTTCTGGGATTGGGACGACATATGCTGCTCGCGACAACAAAACGACCAGAAGCATGAAGCATCCCACGTCACTTGCAGCTGGCCACTTGGAGTGGTATTTCATCGTGATTCAGGACCATACACGAACGGTTTCGTTGATCGCATAGCTGCTGAGGCTTTCCGGTTGGTCCGTTGCAACAGGCCGTGCCTGGTTAGCGGTTATCGGTACTCTAATTTACCGAACAGAGAATTACGTTAAATGCGTTAGTGCAAGTTTATTGTAAGCAGGAGTTATGATAATCAAACAATCGGTTCTTTTAAGGGCCACACAACGATTGAACAGTTTATTATATTTGCTTGCCCAGTTAATACCATAATTAACACAGTCAACGAGGGAAAAGTTGAATTTTTCACAGGTGACATTTTCTGCGACTTGCAATACGTCTGCAGGTTGTAAATGCTTTATCCGTGTCCTTTTGTAAGCCGCAGAAAAGTTGCGCAAAATTTTCAACTTTTTGAAAACTCGCGCGTACCGTCTACCGATTACCAAAGGAAAAGCACTATTCAACGTAGAAATATATCATACAAATTTATTTACTGTTTGGTTTAGTTACTAACTTGGTTTCGTTTTAATAAAATAGATTCAATCAATTCATGGATCATAAAACTCCAAAATCGGTTGAGGATTGAATGTACACAATGTTTTTACTTTGATGACCGTTACGGATGTAGCTTGTATACATGAAGAATCGTATTATTATATACATGGATACATCCTACTATCGCTACAAAGAGACTTACGTGGTCCTACGTCACCTATGCGGTCGTGTCTTGTGCACAACCCCTCTGATTTTTTTTAATGTTATAAATTTTTGCCTGAAGAACACCCAAATTATGCTGTATTTTAATATAACTTTTTTATTTTCACTTAAGTATTAGGTTTTATATATGAAATCAGACTAGAATTTTCCCGTGAACTCAAATCTGTAGTTTAATTCAACATACAAAGTTTTTTGAAAAAGTTATCGAACTTTATATGAAATTTTTTTAAGTACGTCCTATTCAAAGTTCAGATTCTTTAGGCACGTCGTTGGTACATCAACTTTTTGCTAATGTGGACTTCGTAAAGTTAATATTTCCCAAAATCGACCGTCTATTGGGCCGGTCCATGAAAATCATATAAATAACGAAGTACGTTAAAAATCCTCGGCGGTACGTTATGGTACGTCTTTGGTACATGCTAAAAAACATAATGACATTTGAATTCGTTTCAATGGTCCGGCTGAATGGATTGACATTATAAAACGCTATTAAAAAGCCGGTTATGGCGAAATATAGAGCCGCATTAGAGCTTGGAGATTTACAAATGTCATAAAACCTAACGCCTGTTGCGTAACGATTAATCGCCGAGCATAAAAAATGAGAAAAGTATATGTTCGTCCTTTTTTATCTCCCCTCTCTGTTATCCTTATCCTCTATTGATGTTTCAAGATTGCTTTTTGGGATTTTTTTTTTCTTTGGTGAGAATTGAACCGCCAATCTGTGAATTACACTCCCATATGTGGCTTTGCAGGAATACTGCAACGCCTTTACCAGCTGAACTGTAAACAGTACAGTCAACTTTCGCTAATTGCACTAAGCTCTTAGCCCGTTTAGTGAAAGACTTTCGTTAATTGGGCTGAGGTGTCAAAACCGAGGGACATATCGATTGTTTTTGTCGAAATCATCGCAGAAAGGTTTATAAAAATATACACTCTTGTATTAACACAGAATCAAAGTAGAACCTAATCTTTTCATTGTTGAAATTTAGTTCTAGATTATTTAACAAGTAAATAGTAGAATTTCATCACAGAACAGAAGTAGAAGTTAAAATCAAAACTCGTAACTCTAACCTTTTACAGCTACTAGCGAACCTGGTGGTGGAAAGTGGCTTTTTACACGGAAAATTTACTATACTGTTTTCTAACTTTAGACTAGCTGAGCCAAAGCAAAGTTGCCAGAACAATTCTATGGAATTCCTGTACGGAAATGGCAAAAAGGTGTTAATAATCTTTATGCTCACGCGACCAAACCAACAAAAACTCAATCATGCATTTATCAGTTTAGTTATATAGAAGTGAAGAATTTTCTAGGAATCTCAAAAACAGTGCATTGGCAACAATAATTTACATTCGTCTAACATTAAACTTCACTTTTTCGGCGAGAAACAGATGATGCCGCTACAAAAGCTAAGTTTGCTGCTGCGGAAATATTGTATTAATTATTCTTTTACACGCACACTAGCATAAAAGTGATCCAGTGATCCAGTTGAGTTGGCTTCACCTATTTTGTTCGAAAACGTCAAAGTTGCCACCGTGTGATCAAAACTAGCATAGGTGTTTTTTCATCTCTCAAACATGCTAATGTAGTCCCAAGGAACAATTTTTGCTTATTAAACGTTTAACCGACAGCTTTTATTCAGCACATGCTGTATAGCTGCTTTTCAAGTATGTCTAAACACCTCTGTTCAATGCTTATACAGTTGGTTTTGGAGAATTTAAGCAGCACAGTGCTGAATATGGGCGTGGAAGATGCGTTTGTATGACTGTTAAGCAACGTATAGTAAAATGTTTATTCAGTACGTATAGATATGCTTATTAAACTTCTGCTGATGACACTGAAGCTACGTTTATTCCACAGCAGTTCAACTTTTAGACAAGCAAAAAGAAAAAAATATGCAGGAAGTATTTTTTTTTTATTTTGTGGGTTTCGCTATTTTCATGGCCATTTTTGTATGCATATATTATAATTTAATAAGAGACTTTAGTAGAAAATCATTGGTTGACTCTAAATTGATCAAGCCTGCCATATACTTTTTTTATTCACCCGGGTTCGAACTTACATCCTATCGTTCGGAAGCCGTCAACGAACACATCTGAGATAATCTGACATATGACAGGCGCCGAGTTTTCAGCCGATGTAGATTTACCAGCTTAAGTTTGTCAAGTGTGGAACAAAAATTGGCTAAAATACATTTAAGCGCTGAAGAGTAGTTTCTTAAATCATGTTTGGCATCTGCTGTATAAGATTACTTTAGAAGTATTTATTCCGCACATTTAATAAACTATTTGTACTAACATAAAGCATTTCGCTTGTACCACCAGCAACATAACACAGTCGCAACGCAGAGGACTTTTTTCTTTTGAATATTGACGACGGTGAGCGGTGCTACTGAATAAAATTAACTGGAAACCAGAAATCCAGAATGTTCGGTTAGCGATTGTTCATTTAGTTAGCAGTGATGTGACTAGCAGCAGCAGTGATTAGTTAGCAGCAGGAGTGATTCGTGTTAGTACCGCAGAGGAGGAGTACTTTTGTCACCCCGTCATTAGTTTACGCAGATAGTCCTGAGCTTCCAGAAAACAAAAAAGAGCAGCGGATGGCACGAGAAGCAGTGGTGTTTTCGCGCACCGGCAGCGGGAGCAGTGGTGGTATCGCCACTATGCCACCCGATCATAACAATTCTGGCGGCTTTAGCCCGACGGAATTCATCTCGCTGAGTAAATCCATTGTGAGTAACTCGCAAAGCGTCAAGCAGCCGGCTGCTTTTGGATATAAGTTTGTTAAAGTTAAATTTCGGTACGACGAGGGACAACAACACACCGAGGGAAAAGATACACACCGTACAGGCAACACTTAAAAGGATTTCCACGACCAGCAAAGATTTGCGGCGGCTAAAAGTGGTTATGCAAATGTTTTCTATTCTTAATGTACCAAAAAAAATAAAAATAAAGTGTACCTAACATAAATTTAAAGCATAAATTATAAAGTGTAAAGTATAAAGTGTAATTCAAGTTATTGGTGTTATTGGCTGCCATCAAGCACCTTTTATTCCACACCTGCTCTTGGTGGTGCTACTGATACGTTTGTACGACGATTAATCGACACATATTCCACAATTCCTCTTAGCAATGCAGCTGATGCATTTGGGCAACTTTCATTCCACTCTTATTCCACACTCGCTCTCAACAATGCTGCTGATAAGTTTGCGCAACGCTCATTCCACACTTATTCCACTTTTATTCCACACCTTCTCGCAGTAATGCTGCGCAACATTTATTCCACTGTTATTCCACACTTGCTTTCAGCAATGCTGCAAATTCGTTTGTACAACATTTATTCCACTGTTATTCCACTTTTATTCTGCACTTGCTCTCAGCAATGCTGCTGATACATTTGCGCAACGCTCATTCCACACTTATTCCACATTTGATCTCCGTAATGCTGCTGTTACGTTTGCGCAATGCTCATTCCACTCTTATTCCACTTTTACTCCACAATTGCCCTTGACTGACACGTTTGCACAACGTCTGTTCGACATGTATTTTCATGGTAGCTTTTGAGCGACCATTATTTCACATCTGCTCTTAGCCGTACTGCCGATACGTTTGCATAACGTTTATTCGACTCTTATTCCGCATTTATATAACAACGTATAGATGTTGATTAGAAGCTAGAAAAAATATAGGTTATGACGTTTAAACAACAGACAATTCAGTAAATTCGCTTATTCAGCACCGAATGCTATCAAACAACTCTTATTCCACACCTGCTTGTTTAGGTGCTGCCGTTTTGTTCCTTGGGGTTGCCGCTAATCGCAGGTGATCAATAATAAAAATCAAAATCTATACCTATGTGACTTTTGATTTTACTCCTGTTTTATACGATACACCGGTTACGCATATCGTTGGAAGTTTAGCATAGAGATTGCTGACAAGAATATTACGCACACATCGCCGCGTATACGTATACCCGATTTGTTTGCATCTGGAGTTTTTTTTCGTTGCAAAGTGTTTCCCGATGCATACAAACCACCAATACAGTCGCACATCAACAATTCTTATATTGCAAATTGCATTAAAAACGCAAAATGCAAAAATCTTGTAAACAGTTTGCAAGTTAAATTCCAGCGGCGAGTTGTCAAATATTTATGTCAACTATTGCGAGTGTCAATCCCAATAAATTGACATATGTAATTGACAGCTCGTTGCGGGGATTTTACTTGTAATATGTTTGCAAGTTTCTTGCATTTCGCGTTTTTGATGCAATTTGCAATATAAAACGTGTTTAAGATCACAAGCCGCATGTTGATTTCGATTCTCGTCTCGATGATACATTTTGAAAATTCATAACACTTTTCTTTCTGGCATCCTTGCCAACTCGTCTAAATGCTCCAGTCTCGTCACTAGGGACTGGTGAGGCTGTCAAATTCTACATATTGTCCGTATAGCATTTATCAGTTTTGGTTTTGCTCCCACTTGCTGGTTGGAAGTATTAAACAGGAAGCAATTAAACACTGTATTTTTATTACAATTTTACTATTATTAGCTGTTGTCTCCGTTATGAAATTCAACTAGTCGAACCAACTGAATCTGTCAGTTCGCTCAGTCAAACCAAAACAAAAACAAAAGTTGGGTATTTTAATCCCCCTGTGTCTCGTCTAATCTGCCTGGACAGTGGGTAAAGTGATGAAATCCCGGTAAACTGCTCGTGAAATTCCTTTGTAGTTCTTTATACAAAAATAAAGCTTTGTGACGATAAATCTTTACGTTTAATTTTCAATAATATCGATACGAATATTTGAACTTCTTCATAGATCGATACTCGCATTTAAAACATTTTCTTTGTCAGTAATTTGATAAAAATCTTTAAAGATATTACACTAAATTTTGTTTAGTATGAAAGTATCGCAAAAACTTCAATTTTCTTCGCAGATATTTATCAAAAACTACTTCTGTTTTGATATCATTGTATCTTTTAACATTGATAAAGGATAATGAAGAATGGCATCGATGCGTATACATGTGCATAAATGATGTATGTTCAACTCGAAATTAACAATATGTTGGCCAAATCATTTGAACTGAGCACTGAACCCAAACATCTTCTTCTGCGTTTCGCCAAATTAGTTCGCGACTCTCGTAAATAGACGAATTCGCCAATATGTTAATATACATGCATGGGGTCCTTTAGAATATGATTGCCATTTTAATCTAAGCTCCTCAAGAGTAGTCGTAGATCTGAGGATTAGTGGTACAGTTTAGAAATTGCATGGGTTCGAAACTTGCCCGAGCCAAAAATAAAAACAAAAAAAAATTACGTAAAGATTAATAACGAATTGGCGACAGAAATTGATATTTATTTTCGAAGATGACGGTTGATATCGATATTTTGGTGAAGATCTTTATAAAATAAACTTTAATTTTCTATTAAGTTTGTAGAAATTTCTTTTAGAAATGGTAACGATCGCCATCGATTTTCTCTATTGGTGTCTTTAAAGACTGATATATCGAAAAATGAAGAAACATGAAGAAATGGTTGCCCGGGATATGTAGTTATGAATTCTTGTTTTTACGATATTCCTAATTTAAAAAGTTTTTGTATAGTTGTCTTCTTAAGTTATTTCAATTTATTGCTTCTTATAAATTCAAATGATTTGCTCCCGTTGTACAATGCATGTCGTTTGATTCCCCAATTAATTTGTATTATCGGTCCATCTAAACGAAACCATCATCAAAAAGGACCCAAATTTTGAGCTTGCTCTTTTTCATCCATTTTCAATCCGAACTTCGTTTTCTTTGCCTCGCTTGAAAGGTATGACCCAAAACTGACACCCAAGGTAAATTTCGGAGTATTTTGTTGAATAATGGCCGCTTCAGCGTCGGCTCCGGAACATCAACCACCTGTCTCCGGGGACATTTTTGTATTTTGAGATAATTCATTTTGCGGCACATCAAATCACATCGGCTTAGCAAAATAACACTAATGGAACTACCCGGTACTTGGGCAGATAGACAGACTTCGCAGCTGGTTATTAGAGTACAGGATAATTACGGGGCTAGTGCAACGATCCTACTGACTCTATAGCAGCACCTACCAGCCGAGATTCGAATATACGACGACTTGCTTGTTAGGTTTGCATCTTACCCCGAAGCTAACTGGGTGGATTATGATTCAGCACATATGGGGTTATTCAGGACAAAAATGTGTAATACCTTAGAAGCTATGATACACGGTATGCCTTCAACACATAAGATGGTTTTTATTCCAATGGTAATGGTTGCTTCTAAAACTAAAACTTCTAAGTTTTCAGTGCCATGCGATTTTGTTTCAAACCGCTCCAATATAACCAGAACTACCCCGTTAACCGGTTCATTATAAGTTAAATAGCTTATATACCCTAAAATCATCAATTGAACCCAAACCCGGTTACTGAAGTGGCTATTTGGTTCCAAAATGTCTCCATTGTACTTCCATCAATGTCTTTTGATCAAAGCGATATGATTTGATGTGCCTCATGATGCATTATCCCAAAATCCAAAGAATTCCCCTGAACCAGGTACCGGATGTTCCAGATCCGATAGTGATGTGGTCATTTGCTTTCAAAATGTCTTTATTATACTTTCAATAGTCTCATTTTATCAAGATGATGTGATTTGATGTGCCGTAAGATGAATTATCCTAAAATTTAAACAATGTGTCGCGAATCAGGTACCAGATGTTTTCCCGGTGAAGTGGCCATGTTGGTCCAAAATATCTGCATTACTTCTATTAGTCTTATTTCATCAAGCTGATGTGATTCGAAGTTTGCGGTACATCAATTGATGCTTGCGGCAATGAATTATTTCAAAATACGAAACGAAATTCGAATTAAAATGATAATGAGAGCAATCTCAAATCTTTTTTCTAATGCATTAGGAAGGTTAAGAGGTTATACTATACACAGTTGAGAGGACCAAACCTTTTGACCAAGGATGGTTCGATCACTTTGACTCAATTTTGATTCAGTTGACAGTACCGTCTCAGTGGAGCAAAATTTGACAATGTGATATATGAATCATTTATAGAACAAGTTATTATCTACAATTTTGCTGAATAAAGTTTTGCTGTATCTTTTGTATTTACGGTGCTACAATGCTAGTACCTCTTTATTAACTAAATGAACGTTCATTTAGTCACTAAACTGTTTGGCACATAAAGATCATTTACTGGGCACATTGCAAAAATCTATATATGGGACACATAGAAACTATACGAAAAGTTTTCTCAGTGTAGCCGAGATTCGAACATACGACGACTGGCTTGTTAGACTAGCATCGTACCTCGAAGCTAATTAGGCGGTGCTAGCTGGTTTGTGTATGTGACATAAAATTGGTTTGTGTATGTGACGCCTATGCATGTATATGCATATGTACATGCGTGCATACATATATACGAAAACATAATTGTTCTTGTCGAACTGAGTCGAATGGCAGTCGCCATTATGGCTCGAAGAAGCTGATGGATATATTGATGCATATCCAGTTTTTTACATGCCATAATGACGGACGGCGTTCGTAATATTTGGATAGCATTTTTGACATTTCCTAAATACATGGCACGTTTTCTTTCCGCACGTTCCGTTAGTTTTAACGTGAACGTGCGCAAAGAAAACGTACGATGTAATTACGAAATGTTAAAAATACTGTCCAAATATTACGAACACACTAACACAGATTATACGGTTCACCAATTCGCTATGTAAGCATAAATCGATCTCTTGTACTCTCATGGAACTGCCATATGGAAAGTTTGTGAACATTTGGTGCAAAGTTTTGTCTATCCTTTTCACTCTTTTTCAAACCTGTGCACAGACTTCACAAATAGAACAAACTTGGGAAGGTGGCAGCACCGTTTCGCGCACATAGCGAATACGGCTCGTAAAAAGCTGGATAAAATTATTGAAAAATATTCTTCTTTACGGAGAAAATGCTCACTTATGTTAAGCAAATAATATTTCATTCAGATTTTCAGGTTTATATACCCACGAGCGATAGGATGCTTCTTGAAAACTGCTATCCAAAATAACAGCATACTCTGTGAAAAAAATATGAATCAATCCTGCATAGAACAATAACGTGACTAGTAGGCCCTGTTGTGATAATAGATACGATATTTTGATAAAATCATGCATTTTCCATTTTGGACTTATGGCCAACATTTTGCATCAAATACTCCTATGTGCGAAGTAGAGTGACTATATACAGAGTGGCGACAATGTCAAAATTGGAATGATAATTATCTGTCAGTGTCATTCCAATCGAGCAGACGACCTATCCAACGCGTATGCAGGAAAGAGAAAGAAAAACCTTGGAAAAACCGCATTGCATACATTTGCGATGACTTGTCACCACTCTGTATATAGTCACTCTAGTGCGAAGTAAAGCTGAAATATTTAGACGAGTTGAAGAATTTCGTTTAGACGAGATTTTGAATGACAAGTGCACTCAAAACAAAAAGTAGTCAAAGTTCTTACTTATTGGTAGAGTTTTAGACCAGAGCGTAGATGCCAGGTTTTGCTCGAACGCTTGTTCGAACTTCCACTTCTGTTCTGTGATTTCATGCTACAATGTTAATATATATTGGCATTTTTAACTGTTTCACCGTGATGCTAAAAATAGGAGGGTCAAGTTCATAAGGGATCGAAAAACGATATGATGTGATTGTGTTCCATTCAATTAATTTTAATATTTTCTATATAAATTATTTTCCTCACTTGAATGAACTATATTCAAGAGCCCCTCGGAAGAAAAAATACGCTGTCAGAAATGACGTTTGCCTTCGTTTTAGATGGGCTATAGCCCAATTAACGAGAGCGCGATTAAAACGTAGCCCATTTAAAGATAGCCTAACGAACGAAATTTAACTGTAGTTGAGAGTCAGCTGCCACCCGCTTACGAAAATTTCGGATGCCTGTCAGAAATCGAACAGAATCAATATAGCACCCATGGCACTGACAGATTTGACATTACGAACCGGTTCGCTTTTCTTGATTTTTTTTTTGTCGTTTTCGCCTTTTTCGCTCTGCTGACTTTTGTGTGCTGTTGTCATCTTTATAAACGGTACTACCAGGGAACTGGCAGGCAGCCATGTTTTTGCAGCTAACATGTCGATCGCAGCATAACAACACAACATATCTTAGACTTAATTGGCCTAACGTCTTATGACAAGGCCTGCGCAGTATAATTTCTCCATCTGTTTCGGTCCATGGCAACTGATCTCCAGTTCCGCGGGCACCCAGTGCTTGCCAGATCTCGCTCCACCTGGTCTTGCCACCTCGCTCGCTGTGCCCCTCTTCGTCTTGTTCCTACCGGATTTGATGCGAAAACCATTTTTGTAGGATAGTTGTCCGGCATTCTAGCAACATGTCCTGCCCAACGTATCCGTCCAGCTTTAACCACTTTCTGAATACTTGGTTCGCCGTAGAGACGCGCGAGCTCGTGGTTCATTCTTCGCCTCCATACACCGTTCTCTTGCACTCCGCCAAAGATGGTTCTTAGCACCCGCCGTTCGAAAACTCCGAGTGCTCGTAGGTCCTCTTCTAGCAATGTCCACGTTTCGTGCCCGTAGAGGACAACCGGTCTAATTAGCGTTTTGTACAGTGTGCACTTTGTACGGGGGCTCAGATTGTTCGACCACAAGTGTTTGTGGAGTCCGTAGTAGGCCCGACTTCCGCTGATAATACGTCTTTTAATCTCACGGTTGGTATTGTTGTCCTCTGTTGCCAGCGAGCCAAGGTATACGAACTCGTCGACTACCTCGAACTCATCCCCGTCGATTACCACGGTACTGCCCAAGCGAGCCCTGTCGCGCTCGGTCCCGCCCGCCAGCATATACTTCGTTTTAGACGTATTTATCTGCAGTCCAATCTTCTCTGCTTCGCGTTTCAGTCTGGTGTACTGATTTTCCACCGCCTCAAATGTTCTGCCGACAGCATCCACGTCATCAGCAAAGCAGATAAATTGACTGGATTTATTGAAAATCGTGCCCCGCATTTCGATCGCCGCTCGCCTTATAACACCTTCAAGCGCAATGTTGAATAGCAGGCAGGAAAGACCATCTCCTTGTCGAAGTCCCCTGCGAGATTTGAATGGGTCCGACAATCCACCCGATATTCTCACACAGCACTGGATCCCATCCATCGTAGCCATGATAAGTCTAGTCAGCTTACCCGGAAAGCCGTTTTCGTCCAAAATTTTCCATAGCTCTTGTCGGTTTACGCTATCATATGCGGCTTTGAAATCGATGAACAGGTGGTGCGTGGGGACTCGGAATTCGCGGCACTTCTGGAGGATCTGCCGCAGGGTGAAGATTTGGTCTGTTGTAGACCGACCCTCCATGAAGCCGGCCTGGTAACTTCCCACAAATCTATTGGCTATTGGCGATAGTCGATGAAAGAGGACTTGGGACATCACTTTGTAGACGGCATTCAGGATAGTGATGGCTCGGTAGTTCTCACAATCCAGCTTATCACCTTTCTTGTAGATAGGGCAGATAACCCCGTCTTTCCACTCCTCCGGTAGTCGTTCCGTATCCCAAATCTTGACAATCAATTGATGCAGACAGCCGGCCAACTTGTCCGGGCCCATTTTAATAAGTTCCGCTCCAATGCCATCCTTTCCCGCTGCTTTGTTGTTCTTCAGCCACTGGATGGCTTTTTTAACTTCCCTTATCGATGGGGGTGTCACATCTTCGCCTGCGCGCCATTCAGGTGTTCATCGTAGTGCTGCTTCCACCTTTCGATCACCGCACGGTCATCAGTCAAGATACCTCCATCTTTATCTCTGCACATTTCGGCCCGCGGCACGAAGCCTTTGCAAGATCCGTTGAGTCTCTGATAGAACTTCCGTGTGTCGTGAAAGCGGTACAGCTGTTCGAGTTCTTCGCCCTCCTTCTCCTCGTGGTGGCGCTTCTTTTCCTTGAAGAGTCGGGTTTGCTGCCTCCGCTTCTGTTTGTATCGCTCCACATTCTGACGGGTGGCTCTACGCAGCATTTGTACCCGCGCTGCGTTCTTCTCATCCAATATCTGCTGGCATTCCTCGTCAAACCATTCGTTACGTCGATTCGGTGCCACACTGCCTAGGACGTTCTCCGCTACGCTGTTAAAGGCTGTTTTCACGGCATTCCAACAGTCTTCAAAAGGGGCTTCATCCAGCTCACCCTCTTCCGGCAGCGCGGTTTCGAGAGATAACACGTAGTTTTCGGCGACCTCCGGTTGCTTCAGTCGCGCTAGATTATACCGTGGCGGGCGGCGGTATCGTATGTTGTTCACAACAGATAGTTTTTGATGTATCCTTACCATCACTAGGTAGTGATCCGAATCAATGTTAGCGCCCGGATAGGTTCTGACGTCGATAATGTCTGAAAAGTGCCGACCATCTATCAGAACGTGGTCGATTTGTGATTCTGTCTGGTTGGGTGATCTCCAGGTGTACCGATGGTAGAGGTTATGCTGGAAGAAGGAACTACGTATGGCCATGTTCTTGGAGGCAGCGAAGTCGACAAGTCTTAGGCCGTTTTCGTTCGTTTGCGGGTGGGCGCTGAACCGTCCAATCGCCGGTTTGAATTCCTCCTCCTGACCAACCTGAGCATTACAGTCCCCGATGATAATTTTGACATCATGTCTTGGGCAGCGGTCGTATTCACGCTCTAACTGCGCGTAGAATTCGTCTTTGTCATCATTGGTACTTCCGAGGTGAGGGCTGTGCACGTTAATTATGCTTATATTGAAGAATCGACCCTTGATTCTTAATCTGCACATTCGGGGGTTGATCGGCCACCACCCGATCACCCGCTTCTGCATCTCGCCCATCACTTTAAAAGCTGTGCCCAGCTCGTGTGTATTGCCGCAGCTCTGGTAGATGGTATGGCCATCTCTATATGTACGTACCATCGTTCCTTTCCAGCATACCTCCTGCAGCGCTACGATGTCGAACTTGCGGCTCTTCACTTCTTTAGAAAGCACGTGGGTACTTCCGAGGAAATTTAGAGACCGACAGTTCCATGTTCCTAATTTCCAATCGTTAGTCCGTTTTCGTCGCTTGGGTCTTTGCCGATTGTTCCGATTAGAGTTATTATTTTTACTTACGGAGTCCATTGCTTTGGTTTTTTAGTGGTTCAGGCTTGCAAAGCCCGCAACCAACCCCACAGTGTCGCCGGAGGGCCAACGTAGCTCGAAGGAGCCCTCCTCCCCTGTCAGCATACGACCTTGGTTTCCACCGGGGTTGGTTACCCGATCTCCACCCGAGGTTGCTCGTATCCCGGCTGGTACCACGAGGAGGTTGGGGTAGGAGTTGCTAGGTAAGAGGCTGTGAACCACTGTGGGGTCTATTTTATGCCCAGTGCACAAGGCACCGATGGTACGCATTACCAAGCCGTTTACCAGCACAACATATCGTAAACATTTTTAAATTTCGCTCCTGCAACTTTCTGTGCTTCCGATTTGATGCTTGATACTTCTACCAGTTCCAAATGGCAGTTTGAGCGCTCCGCCACGATCAAAACAAAGCAAAAATTAGCAATGACAGGTTTTTGTTTTGGGCCGTATTCAAAACGGCCCGCGATATGTGTGTTGCTGTCAGTTGACGTTGAAAGAGATAGGGTTGCCAGTCCCCTGTTCTTCGCCATTATAACGATCCCCGCTTCTACTTCGCGAACGAAATCTGAATCGGTTTATCTTATCTCCCGCATCGTTTCTTCAACCCCACCTGTGTTTCACTTTCACAGTACCATATTACTTTGTTCGCCTATAACTTTGGCTCGTTCACCCACCAACTCATTATTTACTATCATCTTTTCAACTACCTCTAATTTTATATCATCTTCCATCAATAGCTTATGCTGTAATTCTTTGTCACGTAGTCCTATAATCAATCTATCTCTTATCGCCTCTTCCTTAAATCCTTTAAAATTACAGTTCTCAGCTAATAATTTTACTGCTAGCAAAAAATTCTTAGAAGATTCACTGCTTCCTTGTGACCTATTGTAAAATTTGTAACGATGCATTAATGCTGGCTCTGTTTTATCAAAGCGGCTTTTCAACTTTTTTATAATATCGTCATACTCTAAATTGTTAACATCCTGCTTTGGAAATAACAATTTGATCTCGTCGAAAACATCGTCACCACTTAAAGAAATAAACCATGATTTTTTTGTATCGTCAGTTACCTTGTTTAAGCTGCATAAAATTTCGAACCTTTCGACTTAATTGCTGAATGATTTACCAAGATGGTAATGATCAATTGAGCCAATCATACCAGGTGTCGACATCATGATGCACGAATGTAACCGCTGAAGCTTTATAGCAACTCAGGAATCTTTCCAAGTAGTCACTCAAGTGCAGCAACCACTGCAGTCTATAACTTTAGCACTCAACTGCACCAGCAAACCAAAATGCCACTCAACGACCGAGCTGATCGTCTTTTCTCACAACTTATTCAACGCTATAAAACATGGTTCTCATTCTTGTTAGGTGAACAAAGGAATCTAGTACAAATAGAGCTGAATAGAAAAGAATCAAAATGGTTACTATTAAAATCGTGTAGCTTTTTTAAAAAGCATTCAATTACAGAATGTGCTAAGTATATTGAAATAAATCGAACGGCGTTTGTTAGTTGTTAGTTTTATTAATTATCATTACCAATTGTGGCAATAACTAAATTATTTTTACACTCTGCCTGCTTTCTACGAGAATACTCACGGCTGATATTTTGCAGAAATACTTACTTCTGGAAAACACTCCAGAAATAAAATCATCCGCGTAAAAACTTGGTTCGATTAACCTTACCTCGTCGCCAGTTGATGTGTCACGTATCACGAGTCACAAGGGTTAACAATTCTTCGATATAAGTAAGGGTCACTTTCTTTAATTGTAATTAAACAAAAACGATTTGGCATACACTGCCTCCGTACTCGCCTACGGCTCAGAAAGAAGTGAAGATACTTCGTATATTGTTAATATGTTCGACCGCGAATAGGCTTATTCATTTGCATATACGCGTAGTTCATTCGATACACGCTTAATTATTTTGACGTAGGACTACGTCTTTGCTTACTATACTGGGACTGGGTAGCACTTTGTGAAAACGAAAATAGAAGTGTAACATTTGAATGAAAGATTTCAAATGGTAATAACTACTAAACTATTGAACGAAACTGAACAATTTATATGTCGTTGGATAGATAAAAAGACCAGAAATTTATGGAGGGGGTAAGAGAGCAATTTTAGGGAGGACTTAAGAGGGGGGGGCTCCTACATAAATGAAACACAAATTTCTTTAAAACTCGAGAACTAATCAAGCAGATGGAACCGAATTTGGCATGTGAGGGTTTCAGAAGCCAAGAATTTTTTCTATGGTGAATTGAGACCCCTTCCGTCTTCAGGAGGGGGGCTTGCATACAAATTAAATACAAATTTCCTCAAAACTCTAGAACTAATCAAGCAAATGGAACCAAATTTGGTATGTGGGGTTTTTTATCTAATGATTTGATATAGTCCTACGTCACCCTTTCGTACAACGCTTTGTGCATACCTTATAGTTTTTTATCGATTGTTTTAAGATATAACACTTACTTGGACTAGAGTGACTATATACAGAGTGGCGACATGTCATCCCGAAAGTATGCAATGCTCTAGCAATGCTTATTTTCTTGCTCTTTCCTGCATACGCGTTGGATTGGTCGTCTGCTCGATTGGAATGACACTGACAGATTATTATCATTCCAATTTTGACATTGTCGCCACTCTATATATAGTCACTCTAACTTGGACCATACGAATTGAACGCGTACAAGGAAGACCACCCAGCCACCCTGTGGAGATAGATGTCGTCTACTTGATCTCGACACACTGGAAAACAGAAGTAAAAAAGTAACAGGCGATATTTGTAGTTAAAATGCTTAACGGGGAAATTGATTGTCCATAGCTGTTATCCATGGTCAACTTCCGGGCATCGCAACGAACTTTACGCTCAACGGGACTGCTGCAGACACAGTTCCATCGGACGGCATTTGGATCTTGCGAGCCAATGACTGAATGTTTAAGAACGTTTACAAAAGTGGAAAAGTTGTTTGACTTCGGCGAACCATCGCGCGTGTTTGCAAGAAGATTAAAAAGATCAAGTTTACTTTAAGATTTTTATTCATGTAGATACTTTTATGTGTCAGATGCATTATTTAAAAAAAAACTAGAGCTAGAGTGCCTGAAAGTCGAACGTGAATTCATCCAGTGCTAGAGTGCCTAGAATCCAGTTATCGTAATTAGGTGGTAAAGTGTCTGAATATACGATAAGTGCTATAGTGCGCTATAGTGTAATTATGGAATTTTCTGAAGGATAACAAAATCAGCATTCAAGACTGCTTAAAAGGAAGCACTAGAATCTTAAAGACACACTGCAGTAATACCAGTTGCCGGCTACAGTTTGGGAACTTTTAAGATAATTTTAGGGCTCGATCTTATTCAGCTGAAGCGGAGTTCTTTGTTATAAGGAATGGCCTATCTAGTTTATTGGACGATACAGCATCAACTAGGGGAATCAAGGGATGAATGAGAGATACCAATATGCCGTTTTTTGCAAAAGTTGCTGACATGCATGACAACATAAACCCGGATAACACACCCGGTTCTTACCTTTGGCCCCGCACTCCATGCCTTTCATGGACTCTTATATGAATAAGGAGCTAGATGAATTCTTAATGCGGGATATCACTGAAGTATAGCGAGTAATCACCACGCGGGATTTACTACTAGTGATACTAGAAAATAAGATAGAAAGGCAAGATTTGAGAAACCAGATCAAAAAGGGCTCGAAGTCACGACAAAGATTTCTTGCCGCACTGAACTATTCATTTAAACGAAGGTAGGGATGTAGGGTATCATGCATTATTACATATAGGAACATGAGTGTATTATGTTATAGTTCTGTGTGTTTCGAGATTGCCGCGCATAGCAGTATACGAGAGTCGTTCAAGGAAGGACTTTGTTTGCATCAGTGGCATACGGATGTATTTCGTCAGTAAACTAAAGTCACTTGTAGGAAATATAATATACCTTGTACCGTAATATAGAATACATTGCATTGCACTATGGTCCAGAGAGCGATTTTAGACGGACAAAAATGATTGCGCCTAAACGAGATATTCTAGCTCAACAAAGTCTTCGGCAACTTTTTGAATAAAAACATGATGCATCTTTTGAAGGTGTCGTCCAATGCTCAGATAATACTGTAACAGCAATTCAAATAATAATTTTTCAAATAAGCTTGTTTTCGATTTTTGAGCTTCAAAACATTAAAGTTAAATTAATTTCACATAACTTTTCTGAACATATCAAATTTCTAACTCTCCTGTATTTTCAGCAGTGGAGCTTTGTTTATAGACGACCCGTAAAATCATATTTCCTCTTATAACTCATTTATCTCAACAAGTAGCTCAATATGATGTTCTTCAAAATTTATTATACGTTAGAGAGGAATATTTTTGCAGAAGACTATTGTGCTTTATCTTTATGAGTTAATAAGATATAGCCGATTTCAGGTTAAAAACAGACTAATTTTACTTAATCATAACTCGGAAAGTGGCAAACGAATCTTGACGAAACTTTGAAGATTTAATATACACATATGCATAAAGTTTTTAGCAAAAAATGGTGAGGGTGTTATTTTTTTAAAAAAAGATAAAATTCTTTGAATTTTTTTAGAAAATATCTTTAAAACATAATGCAAAGCTTGTTGCTCTATTATTTATTTTTTATCGAGACAAATACAAACGTATACAAGTATTATTATCTAAACATTGGACGACCCCTTCAAAAGATGCATCATATTTTTATTCAAAAAGTTGCCGAAGACTTCATTGAGCTAAATTATCCCGTCTAGGCGCAATCATTTTTGTCCGTCTAAATCGCTTTCTGGACCATAGTGTATTGGAAGCAATGTTATCTGCCAACACTGTTATGGCTAAGGTGTTTTATTTTACCTCTCCGTTAATTTGCTGATTAATTAGTGCAAAAAGAACTATTTCTATATTTTTTGACGACTGGCCAGTGGCCTAGTTCAGTTAGTCTGAAATCACCGTGTGAGATTTACTCTGTTGTGCCAATTTTTATCTGTATTTCCGAGATACGTGAAGTGGATATTTGGTTCGAGTGAATCAAAGCTGGCGTTACCAGCGGTCGCCCGAAGGGCATCGTAACAATACACAGCTAAGTGATGACGTCTGTGATATGCGGAGCGTGTTCGCTGAAGATAGCAAGTGAAAATGACAGAGTATATTGTTTTGGAGGCTGTGACAGAATACTGCATATCAAATGCTCTGACTTAAAGTCTTCTGCTATTACTGCATTGAGTGAGACTGTAGCACTGAAATTTATTTGTTTCGGTTTTTGTAAGAAATAAGTCAGCCTGAATGATATCCAGAAAAAATGTAACGAATTGCTCGACTGTCTGACTAACGCGCATAAATTGAATGACAACATCTGTAGACAAATTTCTACTAATGTTTTGCAAGAAACGTCAACCTTACTCGATAACAAGCTGAAAGCCTTCGAACGCAGATTTAGTGACCAATTGACAGACAAACTGACTGCAATTCTAAAAAATGAAACCGTTGCTGCTGACGATGTTACGGATAAACCATCTCAACGCTCCTACGCGGCTGTTACCCGCTCGCATCTAAACATTCCGTCGACGTCATCGAAGCGAAAAGCCGACAGCACGCCTACATTTGACCAGCCAAGCAAGAAAATCAAATCAAATCATGGCCCTCCAGCTCTTATCGAAAGAGGTTTACTTCGTTCAGGTAAACGTCGCATCGCCAGTGCCCCCGACCACGATAAACACTGTGATTCGGAAAACAATGAACCCGACGTGCAAGAGTGCCCAGCTGCTTCTGTCCCTTCAGCCAAGTCTAAACGAGTCACAAAAATTGAACAGTCAGTGCGTATTAAACCGAAAACTGCTCAGAATGCAGAGGCGACTCGTCGTGATATTTGCAACAAGCTCGATCCGGTTTCTCTTTCCATAAAGGAGGCTTACTTCACGCCAAATGGTGAAGCTGTGCTGACATGCGATTCACCGGCTTCATCAGCAAAGCTTTTAGAAACTGCAAGCAATTCGCTCGGTGAATGCTATTACACCGAAATGCAAAAGGCATTGAAGCCCCGAGTGAAATTTTTTGGCTACACTGAAGAACTTGACGAAAATAGCTTGATAGTCAAACTGCGCAAACAGAACGATATACCCGATGCGGCCGAATTGAAAGTCATTCGAGCGAAGTCCGATTTTGCGATTGTTGAGACCGATTCTAAAACTTTTCACAGCTTGATCAATCTGCGCCGCGTAAACATCGGTTGGGAAAAATGTAGAGTCACGGAATACGTCGATGTACTTCGCTGCTACCGCTGCTCCGAATATGGACACATTGCAGCTCTATGCACAAAGCCAGTATGTTGCCCAAATGTGCCGAACAATATGAGCGAAAAGATTGTACCTCCGTTTTCGATAAATGTGTAAACTGCAATATTGCTGATTCTACAAATCTACAAAATGATGCCGTACTGCTTAACATCAATCATCCCGCTCGGAGCTCGCAGTGTCCAATTCACCAGCAAAGAATTAAAAAAAAAGCGGCAACGTATTGATTATTCATCGTAGCAACGATTGTTCCTACAATTCCATGCATGTGATTGACATCTCTTACAAAGGCAACAACGTTTTAGAGTCAGTGACAACTCCTGCTCTGTCAGGTAAAAATGCTTACAGTATATGTCCCGTTGAGGCTAGGAAAGATACCGCACCCCTTGTCAAAATCTTCGACTTCCAGTTACAGTCAGCACAGGAAAGAAACGAGGAGACGGGGTTTTGACAGCAGTTTCAAATCAATTAAATTCGCAAATATCATCTGTTCGTGCTTCTGACGCTGTGGAACAGCTATGGGTTAAAATACTCGGCGTAGACAGAAATATTTGCTTTGGTGTTGTTTACATAACTCCTGATAATTCCACTAACGTGTCTTCAGTCGAAGCTCATATCGACTCCGTATTACAGCAATCGAATGCATTGCAACCCAACGACATGCATATTATTCTTGGTGATTACAATCAGCCAAACTTGTCGTGGATTAGATGTTCAAATGGAACCGCATCCCGATCCAAGTGCATCAGCTTTTTCTCTAGCCAGTTCTGCCCTGATCGATGGATTTGCTCTCTTGAGCATAAGACAAATGAGCACGGTTGTTAACAATATGCGTCGAACGTTGGATTTAGTTTTTGTGAACGACGAAGCTACAGATGCTTGTACACTGTCCGAAGCACATGAGCCAATTGTTGAAGCCGATCCTCTACACCCCCCGCTTCTGCTTACACTTCGCATTTCACTGCCAGCGTTGTATGAACCTTTTGCAGTGTCCAATGAATTCAATTTTAGTAAAGCTGATTTTTCAGCCTTGAATCAATCGCTGCGCAATGTGAATTGGACTGAGCTTGATAGCTTTTCAGATGTAGATTTTGCGGTTCATCACTTTAATATGACGCTTAAGCCTTTCTTTGATCTTCACGTGCCAATTTTGCGACCACGTGTGAAACCACCATGGTCCGATTCTAGACTTCGGACTTTGAAGCGCAAAAGATCGGCAGCTTTGCGGAAATATACAAATAGGCGTAATCCTGTGACAAAGCATGATTTTTGTCGTGTCAGCAACGAGTATCGCACGTACAATCGTCATCTTTATTCCTGCTACGTTAGGCGCGTGCAGGATGGCTTGAGTAAGAATCCGAAACACTTTTGGTCGTTCGTCAATGAAAAGAGTAAACATACTGGACTGCCATCAAGCATGTTTCTTGGAAATTTGGCATCTGACAACCAACAAAGTACCTGCGACCTGTTTGCGAGACACTTTTGCAGCGTGTTTAATTCAACCTCGGCCACATCTTGTCAAATTAATAATGCAATACGTAATGTCCCTGAAAATTTATTTTTGGTCTATTTTAATCACCGTGCGAAAATTATTTCCTTATTTAAATTGATACTTTTCGGTGAAACTTGATATAGAAACATTTATTTATAGTTTACGTTTCTGACTACTCGATTCGGCCATCATCAGAAAATTTTAAATTCTTTGACACATAATAATTATTCGATTTTAATCTTCGTTATTTATCACCGCTGTTCTTCCACTGCCTTTGGTTGTATGTAGCGATCTGATCTGGTTTATCAGTCGATTGTACGCATTGGAGAAGCTTGTCGCATCACGCTGTAGGTTTACCGCTCTCTGCTCTCGTATTTTGATGTGGAGCATTTCAGCCGTCAGTCTCGTTGGTTCGCTGTTGATTCTCTCTAACACATGAACGTTTGAGAAATCAAACACATGCCCGAGTTCCATCGTGTGTTGAGTTAAACCAGTTATAGAGCTGTAGATGTAGATGTAGTTATAGAGAGGTATTCGTACCAGAATAGAATTTTTATGCTGTTTTATGCGTTTTTCTAGCATTTGAGATGTTTGTCCTATGTATTCTTTATCGTTGCATACCCCACAAGGAATACTGTACACCACATTAGTTTGTTGCATAATTGGTATCTGATCTTTCAATTTTGTAAAAATAGTGGTTTTAATTTTGTCGTTCGTTTTGTATGCTGCGATAATATCATGCTTCCGTAAGCTTTTCCCGATTCGTTCGCTCAAACACGGTATGTAAGGGATGGAGACAAACATTGTGGACTCGTTTCTCGAAATTTCTGTGTTTTGTAGAGTGTTGTAAAGGAGATGCACTCTTTTTTTGAGTATGTTGTGTACAAATTGTTCGGGATAATTATTATTGCGTAAAGTAGCAACAGCTGATTGTATGCTTTCTTCACGTTTCTCAACGGTTGTTAGTTTTAGCGCTCTATCTATGAGTGCTATTGCTGTGTTGGTTTTGTGCATGTGAGGGCTTTCTGAAGTGTAGTCTAAGTAGCGACCGCTCTGTTGTTTTGGGTGCCACTTTTTCTGAAGCCGTTTTTCCACTCTCATTATTTCGATGTCCAAAAAACGAAGTGAAGCATTTTCCTCTTTTTTAACGGTAAATTGTAAACTGTTGCATATGCTATTAAACGTTTCCTACACTATTTCGATTTCCTGTTCTTTTCCCACTAGAAAACAGTCGTCTACGTATCTCCGATACACTTTTATCGAAACCCCGGCATGGTTTAGTTTACCAATTGCATCTTTTTCTAGTTTCTCCATAACTATATCAGCTACTACCGGCGAGATTGGAATTTTATTTAATATTAGCTGTATTGAATTCTGTGAATCTGATATTAAGGCTGGTCTTTCAAAGCTAAAAACATCCTGTAAAGCAGGCCCCGATGGAATACCATCAGTAGTTTTAAAGAAATGTGCTGAAACGCTATGTAGACTCCTGCTATTAATTTACAGTATGTCTCTCCAACAAAATAAGTTCCCAGAGTGCTGGAAAAATCGTTTACTTTCCCAATATTTAAAAAGGGCGAAAAACGCAACGTTGAAAATTACCGGGGAATTACATCTTTAAGCGCTGGTTCTAAATTGCTGGAGATTCTTGTGTATGAGCTTCTGTTTAGCAAAGTGAAATCTTACATTACGATGGAACAACACGGTTTTTTTCCAAAGCTCAAACTTGCTGCAGTTTAGTTCGTTCTGTCTCCGTCATATCGAGAAGGCTGCTCAAGTCGATACAGTATATACTGATCTCAAAGCAGCTTTCGATCGCATAGATCACCAAATTCTGCTACAGAAACTCAACTGGCTAGGGGCTTCTAATGAATTCGTCTGCTGGCTCCAGACATATCTGACGAACCGCAGCCTATCAGTAAAGCTTGGTTCTACCGAATCGTTTAGTTTCTGCAACCAGTCCGGCGTTCCATAGGGAAGTAATTTGGGACCACTGCTTTTCATCATTTACTTCAATGATGTTTGTTTCGTTATCCCACCGGGATGCAAACTTCTATACGCGGATGATCTAAAAATTTTCCTAGCTGTACGATCTGCAGAGGACTGCAAGCAATTACAAGAATTTATTAATCGATTTACGGACTGGTGTCGTATGAACAACCTTACTATAAGCGTCAACAAATGTTCAGTAATCACCTTCACTAGAAGTAAAACGCCAATCCAGTATGATTACAGGATCGAAGAATCTCTTCTTCAACGTGTCGTTAATGTCAAAGACCTGGGAGTAGAAATGGATTCAAAGCTCACCTTCCAAAATCACTATTCCAGCATCATATCCAAAGCAAACCGAAACTTGGGGTTTATCATTCGCTTAGCTAAGGACTTCCGTGATCCGTACTGTCTGCGCGCCCTCTACTTTTCCTTAATACGATCTATTCTGGACACCGCCTCCGTTGTTTGGTGCCCATACACACGTCTCTGGAGTTTAAGAATCGAAGCTGTTCAACGGAGATTTGTTAGGCATGCACTACGATTTCTCCCATGGTCTGATCCATCGAATTTTCCACCGTACGAAGACAGGTGTAAATTAATAAACATGGACACCTTAATTAAAAGAAGAGATGCTTCGAGAGCTATTTTCGTAGCTAAGTTGTTGAAAAACGAAATAGACGCGCCAGAAATTTTATCGATGCTGAATATTAACATCGCACCTAGAGCTCTGAGATCCCGAGAATTTTTACGACTAGAATTTCACCGTACTGTGTATGGAAGCCATGAACCAGTTCAAGAAATGTGCCGCATATTTAACAGGGTTTATCATTTGTTCGATTTGCACCACTCATCGGACTATTTCAGACATAAAATATACCAGTGTGACATACTAGGTTAAGTTTGTATAATTTATATTTCTGTAATTGTATTTGTATATGCAAATGTTTAAAGTAAGCTTCTAGACGTGTTTGTTTGCAATTGTACTTGACCATGACAATCTATGTAATTTATATTTGTAAGGCTGTACCCAGTAGTGAAGCAAAAGATTATGGGTTTTTATGCCGATTTGAGAATGATCATAGTTGTCAACTCAAATCGGCTTTTCCCATACACTTCAAGTAGACTCTGTCCGTTGAAGTTAAGGGGGCATAGTACTTTTTCAACTTAAAAAAATCGAAATTTTTTTTATTGATTATTTCGAAAGATTAACATTTTGACCATATGTGTTTCAAGTCATTTCAATGAATTCCAAAAATTGACAAAGTTACAGCTATTTGTACCGCGCATGTCTGGAGCGATTACACGGCGAATAAAAAGTTCAACGTCGTTTTTCTCGAAACCAGGTTTTCAAAGTCGGTACCATAAATATCTCAAGAACGGCTCAAGCAATTCTCATGATTCTTTTTTTTTTGTTTTAAAGCCAACAAAATTATCTAGTGTTTGACCCATCCTGTTTTTGATATTACTATTTTTGTATTTTTTAGAAATTTTTAAAGTCAATTTTTTCGACTAAAAACCTTACTTTTATGTTTGAATGTCCGCCATTTTGTTATGCGTTCGAATTTTAAAAAAGGATGGGTCAAACACGAGATAATTTAATATACTTTCATGTCGTTTTGGAATTTTTCAATTCGGATAAGACCCCCAGCGCCAATCCATGGTACCGCAAATCATGTTTTTTTCGAACGATCATGTTCAAGGAGCCGTAGGGGAGAGGGGAAGAGGTTCACATATGTAAACAAAATTGTAAATATTAGTATAAAGTGCAATGTTTGGAATGCAAAAAACCCGAATCGATACGCTTTTCGCGTTATCGAGAAAAAAATATTTGAAATTAGGCAAAAAATATGGTGTTAAAAGTACTATGCCCCCTTAAATAAAGAAATAAAATAAAATAAAATAAAATGTACCTTGTGTATCTCGGATACTTTGAACATTGGCCAGGAGAATTGGCAGTTTACGAATAGACGCGAGAAGTAAACCTATGTACACTATTACTTAGGTACGGCAACGCGGCATGTTTTTGTTCGTAATATGAAAGTATAGGTGTGTTAGTGTCATCGTTGTACGGCACAGTGTTTGCTTTTTATGCCCGTAGAAGAATAGGGCGAGATTGACGTCACCCTTGCTGTTTACATTATTTGCGCTGCTAACACAAACAAACGGTAAGTTGTTCCACACCTCTACTACTTCACATCGGAAGTGAACAACACGACAGGGGGCTCATGGTGAAAACGGCGATTTAAGATAAAATCCAATATGGCGATCAAATTCAATATGGCGATCAAATTCAATATGGCCGCCAAAAAATTTTTACTCCATTTGAAAGCCCTGTTTTTCTTTACAGAGCTGGGCCATTTGTTAGTTGTTTCATGGCAAATTTATGAAATATCACATGATATAGATCTCAAGGTTTGCTCCAAATTCAAGTTTTCTTGAAACTGTTAGGCCGCTTAGGTGTGTGTGTGTTTGTGTGTGTGTGTGTGTGTGTGTGTGTGTGTGTGTGTGTGTGTGTGTGTGTGTGTGTGTGTGTGTGTGTGTGTGTGTGTGTGTGTGTGTGTGTGTGTGTGTGTGTGTGTGTGTGTGTGTGTGTGTGTGTGTGTGTGTGTGTGTGTGTGTGTGTGTGTGTGTGTGTGTGTGTGTGTGTGTGTGTGTGTGTGTGTGTGTGTGTGTGTGTGTGTGTGTGTGTGTGTGTGTGTGTGTGTGTGTGTGTGTGTGTGTGTGTGTGTGTGTGTGTGTGTGTGTGTGTGTGTGTGTGTGTGTGTGTGTGTGTGTGTGATACAATCCATCGCCCGCTAACCGGCAGCGCTTTTATGTCAAAAAATTATTTGCATCTATTTAGAAAGTTTGTTTCTGTTAACGGAAATAATTTTATTCTTGGAGATAAACGGTGACAGCTCTATCGTTCATCCAGCTACCCATTTCTAGAATGCCTGGATATACACGTATTGCTGACCTGAAACAAACAATCTGACAAAATTTGGTACAAATCCGAGAAGGCCGATTACAAGTTTGTACTTCTTCTCGGTCACTTGACGAGGAATGATCCTTATTTAGTGTAATAACAAGCCAAAGGTGTTAATGATTCTTGCCAGAAGAATTCCTAAATTTTACTAATTCATTAGATAATTTGACTGTGGCAAAATATGTAAAAAGGCTTTAGATTCATCAAACTGGTCAAATATGGATCCTGACGAAATATGGATCCTCTACTCTACAACTTACAAACTACTTAGCTAAATCATTTCTTAGACCAACTAACAAACGAAGTATGCTGGATTGCAACTGGGCGATTTAGCTTTAGGAGCGGACAATATTTTGAAAAAATATACCAAAAATATACACTAATTCTAATAAACTCGAAAAATAGTGTAAAAAATAAACAAAAACTGAATGCTTTTGAAGTGTTTTTAGATTTTGGAATACCCTGGATAGTACAAAAAAATTATCATAAAAACTAAATGATTTCTAACGACTGATTAAAGATTTTATTAAGTTAGATATAACTTTAAAACTTTTCATACGCATCATATTATTTATAGCGGATAAAGAGCATAAGCACCTATCTCAAGCACTTTTTTCATTGTAAATGCTATGTGTTCAGACTGAAAAACGTATAGTTACTATAGAGCTTTCTGACAGCTCAAGCACCCACACTAGCGAACAAGAAATACACGCAGAAAAATGATGATAGTTTGACACAACAATTACCTGTCGTTGAGTTCAACTGGTGTCATATTTTTGAAAAAAAAAAAAATATTGTCTAAACTGAATTCATACTCTTTTTGCTTCTACTAGATCGTTCATAAACTCAAAACTACTTATTTTTGATTCTACAATTTTGTCTTTGATAAAAACTAGCTATTATTCGAAATAACAAACCTTATTGTTGAACTAAAAGGTCAAACAGTTAAAATCAAAAAATATCCGGGTTAGCCTTCAGTCTATAATATTTTTTGTTGAATTTATACAGAATTCTTTTGCATTTACAATTTATGTTTATGCGTGTATACATGATATTTGCCTCATTTTGGGAAAGAGCTGATGCCTGTTTGCCTCATTTTCAAGCACCAACACACACACAAATGGAACGGTCTATATATGTATATATAGTTCGGCGGATACAATAGTCAGGGGCCAATTAAACGTCAAAAGCGGAGCCAAACGTTTTTCAAAGTTCGAATTGTGGGAGTAATGTTAATAAACACACTTTATTACCTTTGTTATACTATATAACAAAGTTTTAGAAATTGGTCGAAAAACACGAAATTGATCCGAGGCCCGGAGGGCCGAATCACATATACCAATCGATAGAGCTCGACGAACTGAGCAATGTCTGTGTGTGTATGTGTGTATGTGTGTGTGCAGCTCATTTTCTATCGCCTGTTTCTCGAAGGTGGCTGAACCGATTTGACCGGTTTTATTTTTGTTTAAAAGGTATTATTGCCTAGTATATCACTATTGAATTGCTTTGCGGTCCGTCGTTTCGTTTAAAAGTTATAAGCAAAAGTGTGAAAACTACGTGACACGCGTTTCTCCGGAACTACGCGACCAATTTTAACAATCTTAGTACCAAACGAAAGCTCTTGCTGTTGCTAAACTTTTTACAAAGTTTCATTGAAAACGGACAAGCAGTTTAAAAATTAGCCTTAAAAAACCTGTTTTGAGTAGGTACAAATGATCGCCTGTTTCTCAGAGTTGGCTGAACCGATTTATGCGCTATTATTCTCATTTGAAAGATAATATAGCCTAATAGATCACTATTGATTTGTTTTTTGATTGAACGTTTAATTCAAAAGTTATGAGCAATCGTATACAACACATTAAAATTTACAATTATTTTCGACGATTTCATCTTAGATAATTTATCTAGTTTAAATTAGTTTGGCATCAAATTAGAGGTTTTATTGCTGCAAATATATCTGTAAAATTTCAGAAGAATTGGTTTTGCCGGTCAAAAGATATTAACCCTTGAACACTCGCGCCAACTTTTGTAACACGGTTGCTCGCGGGAGACAATAGCCCAAAACCAAAAAAACGTGCGCATTAGAGTTTTGACTAGGAAAACCTAGTTTTAGGTTTATCGCACCTTTGGAAGAGTTTCTTGAAATTGCAAGCTCTATCGTCTGGTAGAATTTAAATTTTGATTAATCCCCCTAAAAGTGAAATAAAAACCTGATTTAATCCACCTAGTGGTGAAAGGAACCTTTGTTATACGGTCTGACTTGCTATTTGAGATAAAAATCGACACGTTTTCGGAAAATAATTCATCTATTGGTTAACGTTGCATTGTGCGTTGGTTTACATAAAATTTTTGGAAATTGAATAAGTTTACAAAATTTTAACAAAATAGAAGTACTTATAAATTTTGATAGTTCCTTTTCTCATGAAATTGCTGAGTAAGTTGTTACTAATGTGGGTAAGTGCAAGTAAAAGTAAGTTGTAAGTAGAAATATTATTCTTTAACATATACATTGCGTAGTAAAGGTCTAGTTTATAGGTTTTTGAACTATGCATAATTTCCTGTAATGCCATTCTATTTGGTTCACATCAATAAAGTTTTCTTGAATAAATTTCATCAATTTTCATTAACCTTCGGTTACTCAAGCTGCTGTATTTTGTACAACATGTGTAGGTTTTTGAATGCCATATTGTTATATAGTTACAAATCATTGTTTAACTAACGTATATTCTTCAATAAACTTGTTATGAGCAAAATGTCAGAATTATTCGATGCATTAATACTTTAAATTGTTAGGAAAACAGATCAGCATAAACCGACAGAAAATCACAGAAATGAAGCAAGCAGCATGTTAGGTGTACCTCAATTGGCCCCAACTGGCATTTTCTCTCGTTTCTTCATATAGAAAAATGGTGTCTGTATGCAGCAAAACTATTAGCAAATGTAAAAAGTTTAAAATGTATCCGTCTGTTGGTAGTCGAATAATTCGGAGTCAAAATTAGGGTGTTTTTTATAATCAAAGTTCTATAGATCCTAAACAAGCAGACATAGATATATACTATATTCAGTAAAGTTGTGTATTTTTACTATTTGTACAACTTTGTAATACATGAAAAAGTAATACAGATTTACATTTACAAGTGCATTTAAAATAAATAAGATTTCTCTATCCTCGCTGAAGAGATAGAAGGTTACTGTCTTCAGCAAAAATTCTTGTAATAATATGCTCTATAACTTTGCAGAACACATCAATGTGTTATATTGAAACTGAAGAAAAATATTTTTATTTTAGTTTTAGGGGGATTAGTTAAAATTTAAATTCTTCCAGACGATAGAGCATTCAATTTCAAAAAACTCTTCCAAACCTAATAATATAATATAAACCGATAAACCTAAAACCAAGTTTTCCCAGTCAAAACTCTAGTGCACACATTTTCTTTGGTTTAGGGCTATTTTGCGCGCAAGTAACTGTGTTACAAAAGTTGGCGCGAATGTTCGAGGGTTAATATCTTTTGACCGGAAAAACCAATTCTTGTGAAACTTTGCATATATATTCGTAGTGTCAAAACCTCTCGTTTGACATTAAAATAATTGAAATTAGGCAAATTAACTTGGTTAAAATCATTATAAATTATAGTTAATTTTGGTGTGGTGTATACGGTTGCTCATAACTTTCAAACTAAACTTCCAATCAAAAAACAATTCAATAGTGATCTATCCGGCTATATTACCTTTTAAATGAAACTAACAGCGCATAAATCGGTTTGGCCATCTCTGAGAAACAGGCGATCATTTGGACCTTGTCAAAACTGTTTTTTTTAAGTGTAACTTTTAAACTGCATATTTGTTTTCGATGAAACTTGGTGGAAAGTTTAGCGACATTTTTGCCTATAACTTTTAAACGAAACGTCGTACCATGAAACAACTGAATTGTGATATACTAGGCATAAATACCTTTCAAACAAAAGTAATAGCGGATAAATCGGTTCAGCCATCTCCGAGATACAGGCGATAGAAAATGAGCTGCACACACATACACACACACACACACACACACACACACACACACACACACACACACACACACACACACACACACACACACACACACACACACACACACACACACACACACACACACACACACACACACACACATACACACACACACACACACACACACACACACACACACACACACACACACACACACACACACACACACACACACACACACACACACACACACACACACACACACACACACACACACACACACACACACACACATACAGACATTGCGAAGAGCGAAGAGAGAAAAATCTTATTTATTTTATAAGAATTTGTAAAATCAGTTCTTCCATTTTAGCTCGTTTTGTAATTGTTGTATGACTTTTTCATATTGTACAAATAGTAAAAGTACACAACTTTGCTGAATATAGTATACCTCTATGATTGCTTGTTTGGGAACTTGTAACAGTTTTCTGTTATTAGTAACAGGACTTGTCAAAACGCTATAAGGAAGCAATGCTCAATGATAAAACAAATGGTACATTCATTGGTAAGTGTCGTATTTCAATTCAATTAACAGATCATCGGGTGTTCGTGCCCTTCAGGTAGAGACTCTTAAACTTGCCAGCTGAAAGGCCTGAGCAGCCGATAAATTAACGCACAGATACAAAGGAAGCATTTGAACATTTTCATATTGTTTTAAAAACTATTTTTCTTAAAGCTAATCTGACCTGAACACTTAATGGGGGCCCCACATTATCACCTTCGATGTCACGCGCGTCGACTACTGCATACCGGCCTTAATACTGGGTGCATCCATGCAGCCTTGCACCAACGTTGAAAGTACTCCTACAGTCGCTGCACAGCTACGTGGATCTCAGCACGCGAGAGCGCTCGTTGTCAAGGTACCGCGCCGATCGTGCAGACTGCCTTCTGGTGTACTGCAGTGATGAGTTCCTTGCAGCTAGTGTCCCCGCTCGATAGCGCTCAGGTTTGAGTGTCTCAATCTTGCCTCCTTCAGGCAAATCAACGATCGATCTCTTCGATTCACGCTGCTAAGCGAAGAATGATGACGTCCACCGTCTAGTTTAGCACTACAAAGAAAAGGCCCTGCAGCGCATCGCTGCTTTAGTTATCACATACGATCTACATATTTTGCACTCATTTTACCTCCTCGGAAGGCCTTTAATTAATCGGTGTGCTTCTCTGTTCGCACCCAGTGCAGCTATAATAGCGGGATTTGGTCTGTGCGGATAACAATGCCAATTATTCTATGGCAATACAATGGCGGCCGAAAACAATTACCTTGAACGACCATGAGGTACAAGTATCCAAATTTCCGCATCCGCTGGATTTTCTTTGGCGTTCTGCCGAAAAAGCGATAGCGGCCCGTCAAATCTGTGTCCTAAATTATTTCAATCGTAAGCACTTTTTCACGTAAACTGTAGAACTGTAGCATACGTTGTGAGTAGTTAAATGTTAAATGTTAGACTTGTATAACTATGTTAAAAAAAAATTTTGTAAATCAATAGCTGTCCTGAGGATGAAGGGATTCGAAACGTCGACAATAAACGAAATATAAATATTTTCGCACGAAACCCGTGACCAAAAGCCAGTACCACATCTATAACAAAACCAACGGTCGTTTTTATTATCATGTAGAATTGAGTTACCTGATTTTCCTTTTGCAGCACTTGACTAACGAAACGACGTGGCAATTTCTTTTGCCGCACTTGACGGGACGGTAAGACGACACGACTGGACCGGTTGCTAGATGAGACACTTCTAGTCGTTTGTAGTTCGTTCTTGTTAACACGGCCGAGAGAGAGCCAATGAGAGCGATAACTGCTCCCGAGAGGTTTTACGATCGTTTAATATACTTGTGCGTGGTGAACTTCCGCAAGAGATTGCGATCGACGCCTTTATGTATCATGGTTGATAGGTAAAATCACAGTAATAGAACAATTTTTGGTCCGATGATTTTCGTCAGCGCAATTCATAATGTAACAAACTGTAGAACTTTGATTATAAAAATATCCAAATTTTGACCTCGAATTACTCGACTATCGACAGACGGATACGTTTAAAACATTTTACATTTACTGATAGTTTTGTTGCATACAGACACCATTTTTCCATATGAAGAAACGAGAGAAAATTCCAGTTGGGGCCGATTGCGGTACACCTCACATACTGATTGCTTCGTTTCTGTGATGTCAGTTTTTGCTGATTTATTTTGCCAGCAGGTTAAAGTATTAATGCATTGAATAATTGTGGCATTTTGCTCATAACAAGTTTATCAAAGAATATACGTTGGTTAAACATCGATTTGTTTGAACTTTATAACAATATGGCATTCTAAAACCTACACGTGTTGTACAAAATACAACAGCGTGAGTAACCGAAAGTTAATAAAAATTGATGAAAACTTTATTGAATCAAATAGAATGGCATTACAGGAAATTATGCATAGTTCAAACCTTTAACGTAGACCTTTACTACGCAATGTATATGTTAAATAATAATATTTCCTCTTACAACTTACTTTTACTTGCATTTACTCAAATTAGTAACAACTTACTTATACTTACTCAGCAATTTCATGAAAAAAGGCTCTATCAAAATTCATAAGTGCTCCTATTTTGTTTAAATTTTGTAAACTTTTACAATTTCCAAAAAAAATATGTAAACAAACGCACTACGCAACGTTAACGTAGATGAAGACCGTATAACAAAGGTTCTTTCACCACTAGGTGGATTAAATCAGGTTTTTTCATAAAACTAGTCATTTTCAACACCCTAGCGATTATTTTCCGTAGGAACCTGCACATTTCTCCATAATTTCAAATTTAATTTAAAAAATCAGGGATGCCAATTCGCCTGGTTTTCTATCCGCCGAACTATATATATATATAGTAACTATAGAAAAACGTAGATGCATCGTTAACATCATTTTTATTTTCTGCTCACAAACTATTTTATAAATCTAAATAAAGTAAGGTTCAATCGAATAATTAACGGAAATTGAACCGACGTTTGCCATCGAAACGATAACCATAAGCAGCTGCATTTCGAACGTCCACCAATGCTGGATTTCGGTTTCTGAAAAAGCTGCCATGTGAAAATGGTGCTCTCACGTTTCCGTTTGGGATTCCATTCATTTCGCGAGGGTAAAATGCTGCAAATGTACCGTTTAATGGAATTATACTCGAAATTTCCATATCTCCAGGGTCGTATGCCAACGATGCGCCAATGAATACGAAAACTGTTATTGCAATTATGGTTGATTTGACCTTGTTCTAAAAAAGGAAAAAAAAATCCAAGTGAATTGATAAATAAATGACAATATGAAATGACTATGAATTAAGGGGACGCGCAGGTAACCACTAGAGTAACCTTAACCCACTAACCCATTAAGCCCCACACTTTTCCCAGCAGGGATAGAAAGGAAACTTCTCTTTTAGGTCAACTAAGAAATAGCCGCTGACATGTATTTTTAATTTTGACCCTGTGTCCCGTAACGCTACGTTGCGAAAACGCAACGCTGGACGTTAAGGATAGAGTAAGGAGGGGTAAAAGTACGATGCGGGTAAAAGTGCGATTCAATGATCTATCAGTGCGGATTCCGAGTAAATTGACTACATTGGCATGGATGGGTGAGTACTTTGACAGCTTAAATCCATCATAAACATTTGTTGTTTACGAATCATAGTTGCTGAGTTATGGGTAAAAGTTATTTTAGAACGGTTTTGATGTAATATTTCGTTGTACGGCAAATATGATATCAACAGGAGGATATTACTTATTCACAAATTGTAGCAGCGTTTTACATCACTCAGATATCTCTCTTGAAATTGCGGTGAGAAGAATTTACAAAATATATGTTGCTTTTGCATAATTTAATCAAACCCCGTCAAGCGCCTAGCGGGGCAAAAGTTCGATTTATTGACGGGGTAAAAGTTCGATTCATGGATCGAGAATCTAACTCATTTTACTGACGGGACGACGACACTATGCAAGTCCTTGCGACTTGTAAGGTACTGCGGGCGACGCTGTTCGTCCATCAGCGTTATAGCCGCGATTCTCAAAGGGGTTGTTCGGGGAAAGATTTCGTTTCTATCACGGAGCGAAAAAATTCGTTTGTTTCAAACGAAATTTTTATAACAACCTAAAAATATTTTTGTTTCGAAACGAAATTCTATTTGAATCAAGAAAATAACAGTTTTGAATTAAAAGTAAAGTATTGTCAAATTGAGTTTTCGATGTAAATATTTTCATTTCAATCATATCATTTCAAAATGAAATTTCTGTTTGCGCGTAAAACAACCATAAATGTGGTTGAAACTACATTTTTACCTTTGTTATAGAGTAAGGATGCGATTTAATGATTTATTGGTGCAGATTCGAGTAAATTGACTACATTGGCATTAATGGGTGACTACTTTGACTGCTTGAATCTAACGTAAACTTTGGTTGCTTACGAAGCATAATTGCTGAGTTATGTGCAAATGTTTTTTTAGGGCGGTTCTGATGTAATTTTTTGTTATACGGGTAATACGATATCAACAGGAGGATATTACTTGTTGAAATTTGTAGCAGTGTTTTACATCACTCGCATATCTGTTTTGAAAATACGGTGAAAAGAGTTTACAAAATATATTTCGCTTTTCCATAATTTAATCAAACCCCGTCAAGCGCCTTGCGGAGTAAAGGTGCGATTCACGGACGGGGCAAAAATGTATAGCTTATATACATCTTTTGGCACTATATTACAGATACTAGAAATGGAAGATCTGCAGAAAACTGTGCTCTACAGATGTTGGTCGAAGGAAAACAATGTTTTTCCGCTGATGAAACATAAAACAAACGTTTGGGAAAGTTTCGATCTGTCGGAGGCTGCGATACACCAGCGGAAAATAGGAAAGGTGTAAATTGAGAATATTCCTTACCGAAACATACCGCAGATTGACGATAATATGGTTTTGTTAGCTACTGCTGTGCTAATTTCATGGATTCGAGCTTCGCACTTTTGCCCCGCGGTAATCGAACTCTTACCCCGCTAGTGGGGTAAAAGTGCGAATCGGCACTTGTTCAGAAGAATGAAGAATTTATTTTCAATAACACTATTATTCCAGATGATTTATAATTGAATGTAGAGATACTGAGTAGCTGCATCACTATAAAATATATTTTGTTGTTGTTCTTCTTTATATCTCGCGAAAATTGATGACAACTTCAAACATCGCACTTATGCCCCGCCCTACTCTATACCGGTTTTGCATACCTTCATTATTGTGCATATAAATAATTCATTCTTTTTTCTTTTTTACCGTTAAATCAAACTTGGGATTTTTTTTTGAGATTTTGAGTATTAATAAGGATTAAATGAACGAGTAAGAGTATTACATGCTATGTTTTATGATAGCTATCGAAACATTTAAAAAGGTCGAAAAGCTGGTCCAAACAAAGAGAGCAGGCGCTTTCGATTCGTTCAAGGTTGATAAAACGGACGATAACAAATTAACTTTGCTAACTGCTGCAAAGGCGGCTCCGATTAAAGCCGTACTATTGGAGTAAATATGCGGCTGCCCCCGAACAAAAATCTACTAGGCCAATGAAAACCGTAGCAAAGACACCGAAAGCCCCAAAGCCAAAAGAAGTGGCCCAAAAAAAGCTGCTGCCCAGATGTAAATTTCTTTGATTTGCATTACTAGTATCTGGTAGAAAATAATCAGTTCTTTTAAGAACTACTGAATAAGTATACGAAGCAGTTAAATTAATTTGTCTCACATTTTTCCTCATTTTAAAATGGCCATGACAAATTGGCAATTTAACAAGTATGCGCGTACGTGCCCGCCAGACATGTTTAAACTGTATTACATGGCAAAATCCCCTGAAAAGCAAACTACGCCACTTCGTAATTCGAGACTAAGCGTTTAGTGAGATAATCGAATGGCATCTTCATTTATATATTTGGCCTTAAAAAGGGCGATGTAACTTCCAACGGAGATTTGGCGATGCTGCTTCGTATGCTGCTCCCTGCCTAGCGACGAGTTGACGGACGTCGCTCTACCGGCCACGTATACTTACAGAAGCCTGACCAGATGCATTTACTATAAGCCGGTATACTTTGGTACCTTCCGAGACGGCGCGCTTGGCAAACTCACTCGGCAGCCAGTCACACTCACTATAACTTGTTGCAATTATGCTTGACTAAGCGGGTACAGTCAAAAGAGCAAAACCACAACCACACACAACTGTGAATGCCGTCTGCCGTGCCAATGTGCCATCCCTGTCGATCCACGTTTGCTTGCTTACTTGAAAATGATGCATGCGCGGTGAGGTAGCGCTTTTTATTCGAACAAAGCACGCTTCAGTAGCTCCACCCTTTTTTCCTATTCTGCTATTTGTAACACGGGACGGTTGAGCCCAGAGCTTGATACTGGAAACAGCGGGTGGCTCAAGCGCCACTTTCAATGAGAGAACACCCACCTTGTTCGCTTTGCCCAGCTATGAGACCCTCTCCTTACGGGCGGGTATTATTTGTTTCAGCATTCCGGCTCTGACACGGTTCCACCGTTCCGGGACAACGTCAATAATAAACCAAAAACCTTAGAGAAAAGTCAGCCAGGGATTAATATTTTTTGAAACGATGGTTCTACAATTGATGAAGTCAAAGTCTTGACTTGAAGACAAAGTCTTGCGCGCTTACTGACTAGGCTACGGCCGTTACATACGATCTTCGCTTCCCAGAGGCTATCATAAACTTAAAACGTCGACGTGCGATCTTCGAAAATGCGTGCTGAGTGCTGTGAGTGCGGTAAAACGTGCTTGCTGCTGACAGGAAGTCCTGATTCTTTCAACTAAATCAGACGAATTTGAGTGGATGGATGTAAAGGGCGTGGATATGCGCGAAACATTAATCGACGACACATCAGCGACTTCTGAAGCGTATCCGATCGCAGCATTTGGAGATCATCTTCAAAATCCGTGAATCGATGACTTATAAGTTCGAAAATTTTCCTTTTTTTATTTGCTGAAATTCATTTGATAGCTTTAAATAAAAAGGATGGAATGAATATTTAATTTTTTTGTTGTGAAGGAGGGAGGGGGGTTGCCGTGACGTGACGTACTTTCTCAGGGGGGTTCACGAATGTGTGACGAAATGTGAAAAGGGGGGAAGGGGTTTGATTTTGGTCAAAATTTGCGTGACGTACCTAATGGATGTCGCCTAAGTGATAAATACCAGCGAAACCGTCGAAAATGACTCGCTATGGATCCAGAAATTATAAGGAGAGTAACAATCAGTGCAAGGTGATAAGCTGGATTGTGAGAACTACCGAGCCATCACTATCCTGAATGCCGCCTACAAAGTGCTGTCCCAAGTCCTCTTTCATCGACTATCGCCAATAGCCAATAGGTTTGTGGGAAGTTACCAAGCCGGCTTCATGGAGGGTCGGTCTACAACAGACCAAATCTTCACCCTGCGGCAGATCCTCCAGAAGTGCCGCGAATTCCGAGTCCCCACGCACCACCTGTTCATCGATTTCAAACCGTATATGATAGCGTAAACCGACAAGAGCTATGGAAAATTTTGGACGAAAACGGCTTTCCGGGTAAGCTTACTAGACTTATCATGGCTACAATGGATGGGATCCAGTGCTGTGTGAGAATCTCGGGTGGATTGTCGGACCCATTCGAATCTCGCAAGGGACTTCGACAAGGAGATGGTCTTTTCTGCCTGCTATTCAACATTGCGCTTGAAGGTGTTATAAGGCGAGCGGCGATCGAAATGCTTACTTACTTACTTATGTGTCCATGTCCGCCGGTCCGGCAGAACAAAGGGATGAAATCAGAGATCTCCACTGCTGACGGTTACCCGCCATGGCTTTTACCTGTCGCCAGGACAGGTTCTCGTCTACAGCCCGGATGTCGTTGGCTAAGCTCCGTCTCCATGAGCCTCTGGGTCTGCCTCTTCTACGCTGTCCTTGTGGATTCCAGTCGAGTACTGCTCTGCAAACCTCGTTCGCTCCTTTCCTCAAGGTGTGTCCGATCCACTTCCACCTACGCTCACGAATTTCTGTGGCTATCGGCCGTTGATGACACCGACGATGGAGTTCCTCATTGGATATCCAATTATCAGGCCACCAGGCACGAATAATATATCGCAGGCACCGGTTAATGAATACCTGCAGTTTTTGCGTTGTCTCCGCTGAGACGCACCACGTTTCGCAGGCATACAGCAGTACGGATTTAACGTTTGAATTAAAGATTCGGGTTTTCGTACGTAGAGTGATCTGGTTTGAGCGCCAAATGTTTCGCAGACCTGCAAAGGCACCCCTGACCTTCCTGATCCGTGTGGCTATATCAGTCTTGGTACCACCATCGGGCGTTGTTTGGCTACCAAGATATTGAAAGACGGCTACCTGCTCAACTTGTTGTCCCGCTACTGTAAAGTTGGTGGAATTGTCAGTGTTCACTACCATAGACTTAGTTTTCGCTACATTGACTGTGAGACCTGCTGCCTGGGAGCTCTCGGAGAGGTCGTCTAACTTGCTCTGCATATCGTTTCTTTGTTATGACGAACATCATAGTTTGTGTCTTACGTGCTGTGATATTTATTGACTAATTTACGTGTGAAATTGCAAGTGTACAGAGGAATTTTTGTTTCCAGAGTGTACCTTAAAAGGATTATTATCAAGATAAGTAGAAGTTCAGTAGCAACTGCTACTTGTTATTGAATTATTAACGAAATAATTTTGCAGCCGGCTTCGCCGCTGCCGTATTGTGATAAACCTTTTGTTTTTGTCTCTATTGCCTGTGTGCGCCGTCGTAGCGTCCACCGTGCTAGGCAATATGGAATGTGCAAAGTGTAATGGGAACGTATTCATCAATGATCTTGTCTGCTGCCACCGCTGCGGCGGGAGCTTTCACTCTCGCTGCGGTGGAATAAGTGGACCTGCTGTAAAATTGATCAATGCAAGCGATAATGTACTGTTCAAGTGTGATGGCTGTCTATCAGTTCAGAGTTGTGACGAGCAGAATGTTTTTGCGGTTTCGGATATCATATTGATGAAAGGTGAGATCAAGAAGATTTCAGACTCCATCGCAGATATCCAAAACAACATTGCTGCTCAGATAGACAACGCGTTTAAGAGCGGGATGGAAGAGTTGGGATTAAAAGTAAATGGTGCTATAACTGATAGATTTCTCGGCTTTGAAAAAGTTATGCTTGAAAAAATGAAAAATATGGCTGGGTCATTTTTTGAAATGAAACGTAATCAGGAATTAGTTGTTATGAACGAACATGTTTCAGATTCGGAAAAATTGAGCGTGAAAAGTAAAAAGCGTAAATTAAATGATAGCGGTAGTAATGCGAATAATGAAGAGGAAGAGATAACCTTTGCTAGCGTTTTGAAAGGGAATGTAAAGAAACGTAAGGCTGGTCCAGTTATAGTGATTAAACCTAAAGAGTCCTCCCAGAGTAGTGAGGCTACACGGGATTTTTTAAAATCGAAATTAAATCCAAAAACACACAAGATAAGTAACTTTAAAAACGGGAAAGATGGCTCGGTTATTGTTGAGTGTGCAACAAAAGATATTGTGGAACACGTGAAAAAAGGCATTGAAAGTAATCTTGGTGAGAGTTACACTGCTGTTGTTCCCATTCCCCCGGTGCCAAGGTTAAAAGTAATGGGCATGAGTGATCAGTATTCTTCTGATGTCTTCATTGACTTTTTAAGAAGTCAAAATGAGGATATTTCCATAGATCAAGTCAAGGTTGTTAATATGTACGAGAATCTACGTTTCAAGTATAATAAGTTCAATGCGATAATTGAAGTTGACAAACAGACTTACAACTGTTTATTGACTTCAAAAAAAGTGAATGTCGGTTGGGATCGATGCCATATTGCTCCGGCAATTAATGTTTTGAGATGCTTCAAATGTGGAGAATTCGGTCACAAAAGTACGGATTGTAAGAATGACGAAACGTGCTCTTTGTGCAGTGAAAAACACAGAACATCTGATTGCACGTCCACTGTTTCGAAATGTGTTAATTGTATTAAATTCAATAAAGAACGTAAAATGAATTTGGACGTTAACCACGCAGCATCTAGTTCAGAATGCTTAGTATACAAGAAATTGTATGAGCAGAAAAAAGGCAGTTTACATTTCGATAAATAGCAGCCAAACTCTAAGAGAAATGTGAATAAATTTGACATAATATATTTGAATATTGCTGGGTTATCTACAAACTACGTTGCGTTGCGACAGATTGTAGAAGAAAAACGTCCATCTTTGATATGTTTGTCAGAAACACATATTGTAGATATTGATGCATTTGATCAATATTCTATACCGGGATACAAAATATCTGCCTGTTGTTCACATTCAAGGCATACTGGAGGGGTTGCTATTTATGTCAAAGAATCTGTTCAATTTATTCTTCGCTACAACGAAGCAATCGATTGTAATTGGTTCTTAGGCATAACAGTGGAAAGCGGCATGAAGATGGGAAATTATGGTGTTATTTATCACTCTCCCAGTTCTAGCGATCAACGATTTATAAAGATATTAGAAAATTGGTTTGAGATATTCGTGGATTGTAGTAGATTTACTATGATTACGGGAGATTTCAACATAAATTGGCGCGATAACTATAATTCGAATCATTTGAAGCGATTAGCGGAATTCTTTAATTTAAAACAAATAATTAAAGAATATACGCGTATTTCCAGGTTCAGTAGAACTTTAATAGACCACGTTTACGTTAACTTTGACTCTGTTTTGGCAATGGTATGCCCTGAGTTAAAAATTACTGATCATGAGACGATAGTAATAAATATCGATCGTAGCATGAACAGTAGTAGTAATCTGGTGAAACTAAAGACCTGGAAAAATTACTCGAAACAAAAGGTATCGGAACTTGTTGCGCGAAGCTTGGATTCTCGATTAACAGGGAGCCTTGATCAGAAAACGGCGGTGCTCAATAACACCTTAAAAGCATGTACCAATCAGTTAGTCAAACAAAAGTTCGTTGTTATACAGAACTCGAATAGCTGGTACAATTTGGATTTGTTGCGCCTTAAACGCAAAAGAGACAAATGGTACAAAAGGTTTTGTAAAACAAATAGAAGTGATCATTGGTACAATTATACCGTTTCACGGAATATGTATTCACAGTCTCTAAACAAGACACGGAGTGAATATATACAGAGGAAAATTGATCAACACAAAAACAATAGCAAAGAGTTATGGAGAATACTCAAGTCTTTGTTAAAACCTGGCGATTGTAAACCGCGGTCCATAACTTTTAACGGCACTGAAGAGCAATCTGAACAAACAATCGCTTCTAAGTTTAATAATTATTTCATCGATAGTGTTTCTTCAATTAATCAATCTATTGAATTAGTTGATGAACCAGATGAAATAAAACAACCGATTGCCACTAACTGTTGTTTCAGCGATTTTCATCCAATAACATTAGTAGAACTTAAAAATATTTGTTTTTCGTTGCAAAAAACGACTGGAATTGATAATGTTAAAGCTAGAGTTGTACAAGATTGCTTTCATGTCATTGGACACGACCTGCTGAGCCTTATAAATGAATCATTGCAAACTGGGCACGTGCCACATGTTTGGAAGGAATCGTTAGTGGTTCCAATTCAAAAAATTGCTAGGACGATTAAAGCCGAAGAGTTTCGCCCTATCAATATGTTGCACACTTTAGAAAAAATTTTAGAGCTTGTTGTAAAAGGCCAGCTGTTGAACTATATTAATAATAACGATTTGCTAATACCAGAGCAATCAGGATATCGGGAAGATCATTCTTGTGAAACTGCATTGAATTTGGTGTTAGCAAAATGGAAAGAGAATATCGAGCGTAAAGATACTATTGTTGCGGTGTTTTTGGATTTGAAACGTGCTTTTGAAACGATTTCTAGGCCCTTATTGTTGCAAACAGTAAAGCGCTTCGGAATAACGAGTAATGCATATAAATGGTTTGAGAGCTACTTATGTGACAGAACTCAAAAGACAATTTTTAATGATTTTATCTCAGATCCCGTGAGGAACACTCTAGGTGTACCCCAAGGGAGTGTATTAGGGCCTCTATTATTCATTATGTACATTAATGACATGAGACGAGTCTTACGTTTCTGTGACATCAATCTTTTCGCTGATGATACTGTGTTGTTCATAGCAGCTAAAAATCTCGATTATGCCATAACACACTTGAATGTAGATTTGCGCTCGCTGAGTAGATGGTTGAAATTCAAACAACTGAAGTTGAATACCAGTAAAACCAAATTCATGGTAATATCGCGCAACCGTTTGAATGATCACGTTGATGTAGAGATTGACGGTGAAATCATTGAACGGGTACACGAGATTAAATATCTTGGAGTAATTATTGATGACAAACTCAAGTTCAATACCCATATTGACAATGTCATCAAAAAAATTGCCAAGAAGTACGGGATTCTCTGTCGTTTGAAAAAAGAGCTGAATACTTTTAGTAAGATTCATCTCTATAAATCAATCATCTCTCCCCACTTAGATTTTTGCACTTCCATATTATTCTTAGCGAATGAATCACAAATATCGAGGTTACAGCGTTTACAAAATAAAATCATGCGTTTGATTTTGCGATGCAATAGATTCACTTCCTCAACGTTGATGCTGGACGCTTTGCAATGGTTGTCGGTGAAGCAAAGAATTGTTTTCTTGACAATGGTGTTCATATTCAAAGTAGTTAATGGATTGCTGCCTCGATATTTGTGTGATCGAATTGTAAGGGGAAGTGACATCCATAGATATAATACTAGAAATGCGGCAGAGATTAGAACACCTAATTTTATAACTAGTGCTTCTCAAAATTCTTTGTTCTTTAAGGGAATTAAGATATACAATTCGATACCTAGGCACATCAGACGTACAACGACGCTATCAGAATTTAAGAGACAATGCATTTCACACGTAAAGGCTGTATTTTGAGTTTTTTCTAGTATATTTTTTTTTAATGTAAATAATATTTGACGAAGTTCTTGCTACTGATTATTTAATTTGGACATTTGTTAATCAAGTATTTGTTAGGGATTAATAAAGCACATTAAAACTATTATGTTCGTCACCATGGTGATGATGGATTTTGTAATTGTTGATGTAGTTAAAAAAAATAGAGTAGTCTTCAAAGGTTTGAGAACCGCGCGCGTTAAACAGATATAGAGGACTGATTTTAAATTTGACTATTCTTTCTATTAGAAATATATGACCTTACTACTAGTAATTGACAAATTCGTGAGTGTTCAAGAAGATTTGGATGCTTCTGCTTGTTATTAGATGTATATTTTCCTAGCCAGTCAAGGATTTTTTCGGGTTGGAAATTTTCTTGACTTCCCTGGGTGGGGATGCCTTTATAAGTCTCATACTAAGTTGAAGGTTGGACTTTGCTTTGCTTGCTGATTACAGCGGGAATGGCCTCGTCGGGACTGCGTCGACTTAGTAGCGGGCTAAACTGGGTATCGGCTTGATCAAAATGATATGAACATCTTGGTAACTGACAGTGGGTTTCAAATTGATACTGGAGATTCTTGGTTTGGCAATAACTTGAAAAATCATATATTTTTAATAGTTGTAACTTGTATTTGAATACTATCGCAGGAATTTATATCTGTGTCAAAAACCAGATCGTTTTGTTTGCTTACCTGGTTCAAATGTATATTCACTAATTATCTATTAGATAAATCGACTACCTCAAACCTTTGTAGGGGAATGAGGTGGGCTCCATCATCATCATCATCATCATCGTTTCGGCGTTGTGCGAGCAAGACAATGTCGTCGGCTAGGTCGAGGTCATTTAGCTGCTCCATCGTTAGAGGACTCCAAGGCAATCTCGATTTGGTCTACTGTCAATTGCTCCAACTAATATCTCATCCATAACGATGAGAAACAGAAGCAGTGATAAAATGCAGCCCTGTCTCACGCCAGCAGTAACCCTTATGGGGTCGGACAAGACGCCGTCGTGCAAAACCTTGCACGAGAACGCCTCGTACCGAGCCTCGATGAGATGGACTAGCTTATCTGGAACTCCTCTACGCCTAAGTGCGCCCCAGATGTTTTCGTGATTGAGTCGGTCGAACGCCTTTTCGAAGACAACGAACACCAGCAGAAGAGAGTCCTGGAATTCGTTGATCTGCTCCAATATAATGCGGAGCGTTGTGATATGGTCTACACATGATCGGCCAGCACGGAATCCAGCTTGCTGCCGCCGGAGAGTAGCGTCGATCTTCTCCTGGATCCGGTTGAGGATTACCTTACAGAGTACTTTGAGAGTAATACAGAGCAACGTGATGCCACGCCAGTTACCGCATTCCGTTAGGTCTCCTTTCTTAGGGACTTTGACCAATATGCCCTGCATCCAGTCCACCGGAAAAGTTGCGGTTTCCCAAATATTGCTGAAAAGCTGATGCATCATCTGGGCTGACAAAGATGGGTCAGCTTTGAGCATTTCGGCTGAAATACGATCTATCCCTGGCGCTCTATTGGATTTCATACTCTTGATGGCTGCTACAATTTCATCCAGCGATGGCGCCTCCGAGTTCACGCGATTTATTCGACGAACTGTAGGCGTCGTACGCTGCTGGTTTTGTTGGTCTCTGACATTTGAAACTCGGAAGAGTTGTTCGAAATTTTCAATCCATCGCTTAAGCTGTTCTGTACGGTCAGTCAATAGCTGACCAGCTCTGTCCTTTAGCGGCATCTTTGTATTCATCCTGGCACCACTAAGGCGGCGAGAAATATCGTACAACAAACGGATATCACCATTGGCGGCGGCGGTTTCTCCTTGTTCGGCTAGGGAGTTAGTCCAGGCTCTCTTGTCCCGCCTACAAGCACGTTTAACAGCCCTCTCCAGTTCGGCGTATCGTTGACGGGCAGCTGTCTTAGCCGATCTGGTCCGCGCTCGCTCAATGCCGGCTTTCGCCTCTCTCCGCTCGTTGATCTTCCTCCAAGTTTCATCCGAAATCCACTCCCTCCGCCCACTGCGCGCTTTGCCGAGGGTTTCATCACTGGTCGTGATGAAGGCGATCGAAATGCGGGGCACGATTTTCAATAAATCCAATCAATTTATCTGCTTTGCTGACGACGTGGATGCTGTCGGCAGAACATTTGAGGCGGTGGAAGATCAGTACACCAGACTGAAACGCGAAGCAGAGAAGATTGGATTGCAGATAAATACGTCAAAAACGAAGTATATGCTGGCGGGCGAGACGGAGCGCGACAGGGCTCGCTTGGGCAGTACCGTGGTAATCGACGGGGATGAGTTCGAGGTAGTCGACGAGTTCGTATACCTTGGCTCGCTGGCAACAGAGGACAACAATACCAGCCGTGAGATTAAAAGACGTATTATCAGCGGAAGTCGGGCCTACTACGGACTCCACAAACACTTGCGGTCGAACTATTTGAGCCCCCGTACAAAGTGCACACTGTAACAAAACGCTAATTAGACCGGTTGTCCTCTATGGGCACGAAACGTGGACTCTGCTAGAAGAGGACCTACGAGCACTCGGAGTTTTCGAACGGCGGGTGTTAAGAACCATCTTTGGCGGAGTACAAGAGAACGGTGTATGGAGGCGAAGAATGAACCACGAGCTCGCGCGTCTCTACGGCGAACCAAGTATTCAGAAAGTGGTTAAAGAACTCATCTTATCGGGCGTTCCTTTCCATGAACAAGAAAACCTGAAAGGAATCTATCATACCGTCGCAGCGAAATTAGGCTATGAAACTGCAAATATTCCGCTTGTGGACGTGAAGAGACTGGCCAGGACACCTATTAATCCGGGATCCACACCGCCCATACTGATTCAGTTCGCATTAAGGAACGAAAAAATCAACTTCTTCAGGAGGTATTTGAATTCGATGACGCTCAAACTCAATCATGTTGGATTCGACAGTACCAACCGAATTTTTATCAATGAAAACCTTACCCAACGTGCAAGAACCATTCGTGCTGAAGCTGTTAAATTAAAAAAGACTGGACGTATTCAGCGAATTTTTACAAAGGATGGAATTGTGTTTACAAAATCTAGTGGCGGTGCAACAGAAGCTGTTCATTCGTTGGAGCAACTATCTTCGATGTTTCATTGAACCTTTTCCTAAAAATTATCACTTCCTTCACTTAATATCATTGATTCCGTTCCTTACGTCCTTTGTTTTCTTCCACTCCTAAAAGTCAAGTGCAATTAAACAGATATACCCTAACCTTGTCGTTTATCTTTCCTCGCGCAACTCTATATTATTCCTTCTCTTCGATCACTATTGTCCATGATTATTCCCTCCTGAAAGTCATTGTACGAGATGTCGCTGCTGCTGCTGGCTACCTACGCTATTGCTAAAAAATCAGAGGAGTTGTGTACAAGACACCACCGGATATATAGGTGACGCAGGACTACGTAAGTCTCTTTGCAGTGATAGTAGCATGTATTCATGCTTATAATCATTCGATTCTTCATGTATACATGCTACATGCGTTGTATGAAACATTTATCAAAGTAGTAACATTGCATACGTTCAATTCTCAAAAGATTGTGACAAAACAATTTAACAAAATCAAGAACACAAACTATTGCTTTCCTGCTACCTTACTGAAATTAGAGATTTCAGAATTTAATTCAGAATTTCAGAATTGAAATTAGAGTTTTTTTTACCCATGGTTCCCCACGTTGAAGGGATTTTACCAATTCAACCCTATTTTACGGAGGTTGGAAAACTCACAAAATGAATAGATACGCCGAGCATCGGCAAACGGTTTTGCCTTTCTACTATATAAATATATAGTATAAAGGTATTGAAATCACTTGGAAAACCGGAAATGGAAAGAAGCTCCTGCGGGCCGAATGTCATATACCACTCGACTCAGTTTCGAAAACTGAGCATTTTCTGTGTGTGTGTATGTATGTGTGTGTGTATGTATGTGTGTGTGTGTGTGTGTGTGTGTGTGTGTGTGTGTGTGTGTGTGTGTGTGTGTGTGTGCGCGCGTGTGTGTGTGTGTGTGTGTGTGTGTGTATGTAACGCTTTTAATCTCACTCACTTTTCTCGAAGATGGCTGGACCGATTTTGATGTTCTTGGTGTCAAATGAAAGATCTAGGTGTCCCATAGGTCGCTATTGAATTTCATACTGATCGGACTTTTAGTTCAAAAGTTATGTATAAAAATATGAAAAATATGGGACTTAATTATCTCATAGGTCCCTTCACCGATTTGAACAAAGTTGGTTGCATATGAAAGAGGAGCCTTGCAAACCCTTAACTTCCAAATTTCATGACGATTGGACTTGTAGTTTGAAAGTTACAAAAGAAATGTGAAAAAATAGTATTTAAAACATATTTTTGTAACATATAAACATTAATTCAATGAAAATCATCACACATTTTATGATTATTTGAAAATTACTGCTGAGATCTATCAAACGAAAGCGAGTTATTTAAAATCGGACGGTTCAATCAAAAGTTATTCAAACTTTAACACTTAAGCACCATGTTTTAAACGGTTGAAACGTGTGAAATCAAAACATATTAATCTAATGTTGATTGTATTCAATGTGTTTGGTGTATGTGTGTATGTGTGTATGTATGTATGTATGTATGTATGTATGTATGTATGTATGTATGTATGTATGTATGTATGTATGTATGTATGTATGTATGTATGTATGTATGTATGTATGTATGTATGTATGTATGTATGTATGTATGTATGTATGTATGTATGTATGTGTGTATGTGATGACAATTTGCAATTTTTAAATTTGCATTAAAATTCAAGAAAAGTGAGAAACATGTCAATTGTCTGAAGTTTTTGAAGCCTCTTAGTGGAATACGAACTGAAATTAAAGAAAAGAAAAAACTTTTACCGACTAAATTCCACTATTTAAGGTGAAACGGTACTGAATCCAACATGGCCGGATATCCTATATCCTCACAAAGACGCCATTTTTCCGGTCATGTTAGTACCGTTAGATTAAGTACCGTATCACCTTAATATTCATTCGCGACAGATACGTATACGCTTTGAAATAAGACACTGATGAAGCCTGCACGTCGTAGGCGAACTACGTATCTGTTGCAAATAAATATTAAATAGTGGGTTTCAATCGAAGTTTTTTCTTTTCTTTGATTTCAGATTTCAATTGTCATTTTCTTCACTTGCTGTTACTCACAATTGTACAAGAAAAGCAAAAAGCGAAGAAAAGCAGTTAATTTAAGCATGTAGGTATAGTGGTGTATAGGATTAAAATACTAGTGAGTTGATTAGTGATGTCCGGTAATCGCTCGATTAATCGAGTAATCGATTACAGCATGGAATAATCGAATAATTTCTAATCGAATAACGCCTAACACATAATCGAACTAATCGATTACAGTCGCATCGATTACTGACACGAATACTGCTTTTTGAGGTTTATGCTTGCTGAACTCAAAATGACGTGAAGCCCACATGGTAATTTTAACGGAAAGCTTAAATTAAACTTGTCGTGACTTCGAAGCTATACACGTTCTCTTTTACCCTCATGGAACTGGCCATCAGCGATGTCAGATCTTCAGATTTTTGTGCATGCTTGTGAGTGTGAGAGAAGAATGCTTTAAGATCTTTCTGTTTCTCGCACTCTTTAAGAAATTCCTATCTTGCTTTTGCTTCATTCATAGACTAAACTTATCCAAGTGGCAGCACCTTACCATCGTAGTCGCAATTCGCAAATTAAATATTCGTTGCCAGCCAGCCTTGCCAGCAGTGAACGGTCTCTTTTACTTTTTTTGACGGATTGCCATGTCATAATACAAAGCATTGCACGCAGATGTCTGTGCGTATTTTCCTCCCAGGTTTGACAGTGTTGTGGGGTGTGTTTTGATTACTTATTCGTAAGACTCAGAAGCAAAAAACTGCAAAAAGGGCAAAAATATATGTTGTACAGAACTGTTATCATTTTCCTGCTTCGGAAAAGTCGGGTATTTCCGGTTTCCGCAAACAAGTGGTTGCGGTTAGGCACCGTGCAAAGGTTTATCCATGATATCTTTTATGTGTGAGAAAAAAAGAGAAAGAAATATTTCTGTTTGTGTTTTCACCGTTTTCAAGCAACTTTTGACGGTCTTGACAACTCGGCATAGAGATTCCGTGTAAAGGCCCAAACAGAATGCTGCATCAACGCACCCGTCAGTGTCAATTTGACAGTAAACCTATTGGAAAACTGTCAGAATGACGCAGGCGGACGCGCTGAGACGCAGCATTCTGTTTAACCCCCCCCTCCTCTCTATAACGAGATGCAGTGAACGTCAGCGACAGCATGTCCTGGGCTCAAAATTTGACAGCGGGCCCAAATCAGACTGTTCGCAGTTGAGTGAAACGCAGTGCTGACATGCTATCTCATTTTCGCACACACGAGATGTTGGCAGCGAAAACATGGTTGCCTGCCGATGGGGTATTTGGCCCTTAGGTGAAGTGCGAACAATCTTAAAACTCTCTTTGGCAAGGCAAACAGAGACTAATCGAATTCGCATGCGTGGGATTTCGCATGAGAACGAAAAGGTTCAAATATCTCTTTTTACATTTGTCATCGTGAATCATTTTTAAAATATTAGTTCTGTTGGTTGGTCCCGCTGGTTTCCGGTTTCTGTGCTATTATTTGAAATAACTTATTTTTCATTCTCATAGTCACACGGATACGCGTACATGTGGATGTGTTTTGCTTTTTGGTTGGAGATAGCCCATAGTTCATTTTTCGACTAACGAACCGTCCAATTAACAAATCCTTAAGCAAGCGAATCATTGCTGTATTTGATTTGAGCCAAAGCTTGTTTGAAAATTCATTTCGACAACTACCGCATACTAAACTGCTTCTCAGTTTACAGATACAACTTGTTTTTACAGGACAAGTCAGTAATAACTAAAGCGAGGATACCATTTTCAAGCTTGAACGATACTTATAAGCTGTTGCTATCCAATAAAGCAATAGCGCACGTAATACAAGACGTAAGTAGGTCAGTGAAATTCTCCCACAACGGACTTTGTTGATTTAGAGTTCCAAATAATACACCCCCAAGTTGGTGGCACCAGCTTTGTTGGATGAGTTATCCAACATACAGATAAAAAGTTATTTTCATTGAAAATAATTTTACAAATAAAAACCAGGATTTCAATGAATTTTTATCTAAAAATACTGGAAACCATCTGCCGTCAGCAATCCCAAATCTATCAACAGCAAGAGAGTGACAATGCAACGGGTTCGATTTTTACTACGCTTTATCCATCACCTATACTGCCGCTACTCACATAACAGTCCCATTTTCTATGGAGTTTCCTATATAAATGGGACTGTCATGCGAGTAGCGGCAGTATACACAACGAGTAATCGAAGTTTCGTCGATTACCCGATTAATCACAGACGATTAATCGTGTCGAATAACAATTGATAAAAAAATATTCGAAATTTTGCGCATCAATCATTTCAATCAATCTTTTCATCCATCTCAATCTTTTCAATCTCAGCGCATCAATCTTTTCAATCAATAGATACTAGAGCTTAGAAATGTTATATGAAAAATAGGATGCTTGGTTCGACTCATGCACCTTCCAGCATTGGACAAAAGGTAGGAGTCAAAATGACTACTTGTCAATCATAGCTACCAATACCACCCCCCCTTCCTTTCCGCTCTTCCCCTCCTTCACCAAAAAATTTTCATTTCTTTCCCCTACCGTCCCTTCATCAATTGTAGAACCATCGTTTCAAAAAATATGAAAAATAGGAAGTAAACGTTGCACGGTAGTAATTTTGTAAGATTTGTTTCGTTAGTGACATTTTAAAGGACAGATGTCTTATATCATGTATTATGTTTTAATAAATAAATAAAAAATTACAAGCACTGGAAATCATATCGATCATATTTCCCATTCTCAAGCATGTTTATGGCGCAGCTTTTGCACTATTTTTACCTTTGTTATACTATAACAAAGGTTTAAAAATTGGTCGAAAAACACGAAATTGATCCGAGGCCCGGAGGGCCAAGTCACATATACCAATCGATAGGGTTCGACGATTTGAGCAATGTCTGTGTGTGTGTGTGTGTATGTATGTAATGATTTTTTCTATCGCCTGTTTCTCAGAGATGGCTGAGCCGAATCGTTCGCTATTACTTTTGTTTGAAAGGTGTTATAGTCTAGTAGATCACTATTGAGTTGTTTCGTGACACGATGTTTCGTTTAAAAGTTATAAGCAAAAATGTGAAAAATACGTGACACGGGTTTCTCCGAAACTACATGACCGATTTCAACGATCTTAGTATCAAATGAAAGCCCTTATTAAAGGTAAATTGTTCAGGAATTTTTAATTGAAAACAAACAAGTAGTTTAAAAGTTATGCTTAAAAAACCTGTTTTGACAAGGTAATAATTATCGCCTGTTTCTTAGAGATGGCCAAACCGATTTATGCGCTATTAGTCTCATTTGAAAGATAATATATCCTAATAGATCACTATTGAATGATTTTTTGATTGGACGTTTAATTTGAAAGTTATGAGCAACCGTATACACCACACCAAAATTAACAATAATATATAATGATTTTAACCAAGATAAATTACCTAATCTCAATTATTTTAATATCATACGAGAGGTTTTGACGCTACGAATATATATGCAAAATTTCATAAGAATTGGTTTTACCGGTCAAAAGATATTAATCCTCGAACACTCGCGCCAACTTTTATAACACGGTTACTCGCGCGCAAAATAGCCCCAAACCAAAGAAAACGGGTGCACTAGGGTTTTGACTGGGAAAACTTGGTTTTAGGTTTATCGAACCTTTGGAAGAGTTTCTTGAAATTGAAAGCTCTATCGTCTGGTGAAATTTAAATTTTGATTAATCCCCCTAAAAGTAAAATAAAAAAATATTTTTCTTCATTGTCATTGTGATGTGTTTTGCAAAGTTATAGAGCCTATTATTACAAGAAATTTTGCTAAAGACAGGAACCTTCTATCTCTGCAGCGAAGATAAAAATATCTTATGCATTGTATATGAATTTGTAAAATCAGTTTTTCTATTTTTGCTCTTTTTGCAATTTTTCATGTTGTAGTACATGTACAATGTGCAAGTAGTAAAAATACACAACTTTGCTGAAATACCTGTATGTTTGCTTGTTTAGGAACTGTAGAACTTTGATTATAAAGAATACCCTAATTTTGACTCCGAATTACTTGACTACCAGCAGACAGATACATTTTAAACATTTTACATTTGTTGATAGTTTTGCTGCATACATTTTCCCAACAATTTAAATTATTAATGCATTGAATAATTATGATATTTTGCTTACAATAAGTTTGTTGAAGAATATACGTTAGTTAAACAACGATTTGTAACTTTATAACAATATGGCGTTGAAAAACCTACACGTGTTGTATAAAATACAACAGCGTGAGTAACCGAAAGTTAATCAAAATTGATGAAAATTATTCAAGAAAACTCTATTGGTGTGATTCAAATAGAATGCCATTACAGGAAACTATGCATAGTTCAAAAACCTATAAACTAGACCTTTACTAGACAATTCATACGCTAAAGGATAAGATTTCCTCTTACAACTTACTTTTATTTGCACTTACTCAGATTAATAACAACTTACTTATCCTTACTCAGCAATTTCATGAAAAAAGATCTATCAAAGTTTAAGTGTTCCTATTTTGTTCAAATTTTCTAAACTTATTCAATTTTCAAAAATTTTATGTAAACCAATGCACTACGCAACGTTAACCGATAGATGAATTGTGTTCAGAAGATGTGTCGATTTCTATCTCAAATAGCAAGTAAGACCGTATAACAAAGGTTCCTTTCACCACTAGGTGGATTAAATCGGGTTTTTCACCTCATCTTGTTTTCCTAACTCTCTAACATTGTAAGAACGATGCGATCAAGCTAATGACTATCTTTTCATGAAAGATGAAAGTACATTCAAAAGAAGCTTAAGTTTTGATTTTCATGCAAAAATAATTATCTGAAGGAGCGCCAGCTAAGAAAAGTTCAATTTCTCTTTTTCATATCTAATGCTCTATTCAGTTATTTTTTCTAATTCAGATATATTGCAAAATTGAAGCCAAGCAAACTAATAGTAAAATTTTGAGATTAATCATTTTGTTGTAGATATCCTTTTTCTTCAAAAGCGAAGTATAATAATAATTTTTCTGAACTCTTGTTTTTCAAAGATGCTAACTTTTGAACTATGAATACATATTTCATATTATCAATTCAAAACAAGTTTCGTATGTGGCTCTCAAGCCCGAAAGTTAAGGCCGTCTGTAGATCCGTAAGAGGATTAATTTCTAATTTTCTCTATATATTCATTCAAATCTGCAAAAATTATCTTTTGTGTTTACATTATTTTTCTATAAATCACGTAAATATTATAAAACTAAATAAGGTGTTCATCAAGTAACATAAACGACGCTTACAAGTATTTACGCATCCAAGGAAAGAAAATAAAATTATTCTACGCAATACGTTGTGAATTTTACTGGCAAATAAGGATTTTGAGGAATACGGAATGGATATTTAAAAATATATGCATATTTTGGTACAAGTTTGATAAGTATCGAACTACCAGTAACAGTATTATTTGATAAGTAGTTATGAACATTAGCGGCACCAACATCAACAACACGTGGGCTCTTCCCTGTTTCAACATGGAACAGCCGACAAAGACGCCAACACACGCTTAGCAGCGAATATTGCCGACTTCAACATCAGACATCCGGCACGCCACGCTTAACACAAATATTGCCGACCTCAACATCAGACATCCGGCACCAATATCGATTGACATCAGCGTGCTGGAGTTCGCCCAGAACTTTCGCACGCCCGGATTCCTGACACAGCAGAATGCAGCCTTCGATGCAACCTGGATACACCTGGAGCATGTTCGGACACGAAAATCCTGACAACGCAGAATGTGCCAGCAGCTTAGGTTCAGAAGTAGACTTTAGCGGTAGCAGTAGTCAGTTCTTGTTAGACCTCAAGGTAGTGAAAACGTGTAAACTCTGTATTAGATTAAGTGATGGTGAATAAAAGTTTATTTTTTTTTTCAATATAAATGAACTCCTAACGTAACTGGCGCAGTCGTACGGCTTACCCTACGACTTAGTGAAAACTCGGACTAGCAAGCCAAATTAATCTATTAGTGAAAAGGCCCAACCCGTGGCATAGAAAATAGTGCACAATCAAAAACTGTTTCGGACAAAGTGCTAGTGTCAAACCATTGACTACGAGAACCCGGCTACAGTGTTCATCGAGAAGACGACGGCCATCCCTCAACCCGCAGGCGATTTGTGGTGCTCGGACCGGAAACAACTAAGTTGGTGGATTTTCATCCTTCAAGGGTAAAGAACCGTGAGTAACTTATTTCCTCTCCCTTTTTATGAAAAGATTTAACCCCGTTCCTAGAGTTAACGCATTAAAATATACTAGAAAAATGGAGCCAAACTTCCAACACCTGTTTGACTCGATTCAAAATATGGAGCAGCGAATCGGCGCTCTCCAGTTGGAAAATGAAAATCTCCGACAACAACAAAATCAGCAACAGCAACAGTTGCAACGACAGCAGCAGGCCCCCGTTGTGGAGGACCGGCGAATTGATTTCTATAGGATTCCTGATCCTATTAGAACGATTCCCTCTTTTGATGGGAATAAGAAACAATTAAGTTCATGGCTGACATCAGCTAGAAGAACTTTAAATTTATTCAGGCCACTCGTAACAGCCGAATTACTCGCTGTTTACGAACAGGCTATAATAAACAAGATCGACGGCAAAGCCCGTGATACGATCTGTGTTAATGGAAACCCTTCGACGTTCGAAGAGGTGGCAACAGTCCTAGAAAGTGTTTATGGTGATCGTAACAATATTGCTACATACCAGACACAACTATGGTCAACAAAAATGCAAGATTCCTTGCACACGTACTACAAACGTACGAAAGAGATCATGATAAACATGAAATCTCTAGCCAAACGAAACGATACTTACAACCAACACTGGGTTGCAATAAATCATTTCTTAGAACAAGAAGTTCTAGCAGCTTTTATCAATGGACTGAGTAAACCATATTTCGGGTATGCCCAAACTGCTCAGCCAAGCGATTTAGAAACGGCATACGCATTCTTATGTCGCTTCCAAAACGCAGAAAAAACGAAATCTCAAACACAACCTGCACACGAGCAACCTCACCATAGCAAAGTTTACCAAGAAAAGAACTACAAACCATTCAATCAAGAGAAAAATTATTCCAATCCAAAACCTGGACCATCATCGGACAGAAACAGAATTACGCCCATGGATATCGACCCATCCCTTAGATCTAATCAACGAAATAGGCTTTCTAACCATACTGCCGAGAAGGATGAAGAAATTGAAACAGATAGTGAAGCTTCAGAAGCGGAAGAAGAGTCAAATTTTCAGATAGGCTCTTACAAGGACATTATGAAATAAATGCTACTAACGGCCTACCATTTATCACATTTAACATTTTTGGCAAACAGGCAAAAATCCTTATAGACAGTGGTGCAAATAAAAATTTCATATCTCCACATTTGGTTCCAAAAAACGTACGGATTCCATGCAAAACAATTAAAATTTCAAATAGCTCAGGTAGTCACAAAAGCAGTGAAAAGGTAGCCATTAAATTGTTTGCTACTGGCGAAAAAGCTAATTTTTACCTTCTCAGATTCCATTCATTTTTTGATGGTATTTTGGGATATGAAACTCTTTCAGAACTTGAAGCAATTTTGGATATTGCAAACCACAGACTCGTTTTACCAAAACAAACGGTCAAGCTGAACATACGAAATCTTGGATCACCGGAAATTAAACTTAATGCTCACACTGCTACAGTTTTGGAAATACCAGTAACAGAAAAAAGTGGTGACGTTCTACTAAAAAGACCAATCAGGATAGGAGACGCAGAAGTTCCTGCCGGACTCTACAAATCTCAAAATGGATTTATTAAAGCTCTAAGCATGAATTATGGCGAACAAATCACATTCAAATGGACAAAACCTGCACAAGTACACGGAATTCTCTCAAAAGTCGAAATTAATTTAAACCAAACTTCAGAACACGAAAAGCTAAGCTGTCAGGATGTCGCGAAACTCATTAGAATTTCGCACCTGAACATAGAAGAAAAACATGCTTTACTTAATGTACTTTCGAAACATTCAAATATTATAAACGACGAAAATTTTAAATTATCGTGCACTTCATCCATACAACATCAAATAAAAACGGTTGACGACATACCCATCCATACAAAAACATATCGGTATCCCCACGTTCATAAGCAAGAGGTCGAAAAACAAATCAATGAAATGCTTGCTGATGGAATAATACAGCACTCGATTTCACCCTGGACCTCGCCCATCTGGATCGTGCCAAAAAAGGCCGATGCCAGCGGGAAACAGAAATGGCGCGTAGTCATTGACTACCGTAAGCTAAATGAGAAAACGGTGGACGATAAATTCCCCATTCCTCTCATTGAAGAAATTCTAGATAAACTTGGCCGTAGTATCTACTTTACTACATTAGATTTAAAATCTGGATTTCACCAGATCCAGGTACACCCTAAAGACAGAGCTAAGACAGCATTTAGTACTGATAAGGGACACTTTGAATTTATTCGCATGCCGTTTGGTTTAAAAAACGCACCGGCAACATTCCAACGCGTTATGAATAACATTCTAGGGAACTTTATTGGCACCCGTTGCTTAGTGTATTTAGACGATATCATCATTTTTGGGAATTCTTTGCAACAACACCTTGATAACCTAAACAAAGTACTTCAACGAGTTGCTCAAGCTAATCTAAAAATCCAATTTGACAAATGTGAATTTTTACAAAAACAATGTGAATTTTTAGGTCATATAATAACGCAAGATGGTATTAAACCCAACCCGGATAAAATAGAGAAAATTCTCAACTGGCCAATCCCTAAAACAACCACACAGATTAAAGGTTTCCTAGGACTATTAGGCTATTACAGAAAATTTATACGAGATTTTGCAAAATTTACAAAACCACTGACGAAATGTTTGAAAAAAGATACAAAAATTGTCCACGATGAAGAATTTATTAGGTGCTTTACCGAGTGTAAACATTTATTGACCACGGATCCTATTTTAAAGTACCCTGACTTTAATAAAAAATTTATCCTTGAAACGGATGCAAGCGACTACGCACTCGGCGCAGTTCTATCCCAAAAATTCGAAAATGGCAAAGAACACCCAATCGCGTACGCATCTAGAACATTAAACGACACAGAATGCAACTACTCAGCCAGCGAAAAAGAACTATTAGCAATAGTGTGGGCGACTAAACATTTTAGACCCTATGTTTACGGCACACATTTCGAGATTCGGACTGATCACAAACCCCTTATCTGGCTTAGGCAAAAAAATGATTTAAACAGGAGGCTTCTCCACTGGAAATTAGCCCTTGAAGAACTTGAATTCGAAATCAAGTATAAGAAAGGAACACTAAATGGAAACGCAGATGCTCTATCCAGAGTTCAAACTGAAATAAATTCAAATACTTCCACTATGACCCAGCACTCAGCTGATAGTGATGATGGTGATTTTATTCCTTCTACAGAGAGACCACTGAATGAATTTAGGAATCAAATAGTCTTAGAAATTTCCGACGCGGATAATATCGAAGCCACTAGCGCCTTTGGAAATTATCATAGAGTAACAATAAGGAAGCCAGTGTTTAGCCCAGCTATCCTCATTAACATTTTGAAAGACTACGCTTCACCAAATTGTATTAACGGCTTGCTCTGCGATAAACGCACACTTCTGAATTTACAAACAATATACAAAAATTATTTTTCTAGAGCAAAAACATTTAAAATCTTTTGGACCGAAAAAATACTCGAAGACGTCACAGACGAACTCGAACAAGACCTAGTCATTCAAAGACAACACAATGCTAACCATAGGGGCATCAATGAAACAAAAGCCCATATTTCTCGAAAATATTTCTTTCCAGGCATGAAAAGTAAAATCACGAAGCTCATTAACATCTGTAAACCCTGTCAAAAGGCTAAGTACGAAAGACGTCCATATAAACAAAAATATGAATTAACAGCAACACCAACCAAGCCGTTGCAAATTGTTCATATGGATATCTTCATCATTAATAATAATAATTTCCTAACGCTTTGCGATAGATTTTCGCGACTAACCATGGCTATCCCCATAAGAACCCGTAACACAATACATATACTAAAAGCAATAACACACTATTTGGCAAATGTTGGTAAACCTTCCCTTCTCGTCATGGACCAAGAAGCTTCTTTTACATCCACAACTATAAAAGAATTTCTCGAAGAACATGACATAGAATATCATTTCACATGTGTTGGGCAATCCTCGTCAAATGGTACCGTAGAAATCGTCCATAGAACATTAAGAGAATTGCACAACATTCTAACAAACAAAGAGTCAACCAAAGATTTATCAGACAAAGCAAAAATAAATCTAGCAGTGTCTATTTACAACGACTCTATACACTCAAAAACCATGTTGACCCCAAAAGAATTATTTTTCGGATTCCGTAACGAAGACTCTGTCCCCACAAACCTTGATGAAAGAATCAAGCAAAAAGAAGAATTCTACAGGAACTTTTCTACAAGGCACGAAAGAATGAAGATAAAAGACCTAGACAAAATCAACAGGCCCAGAGAAGAACCTGAAGAATTTCTACCAAATGACAAAGTCTTTGAGAGGAAAAGAAATAATCTGAAACACCAAGAAAGATACCGAGAAATAACAGTAGTTGATAACATGCGTACTAACATCATCGACGAAAACGGAAGGAAAATTCATAAAACTAAACTGAAACGCAAAAGGAAGACTTAACTGTAACCAATATTAATTTTTTCTGTTTCTTTTTCTTTACCATTTCAGCAATAACATGACACATATGATAAACGCAATCCTTGTTACTTTATCCCTTATCACCATATCAACACCCAGCCCATTATCTCATCTAGAGATAACCGACCTAAGTAATAACCCCGGCATATTTGCCATTAAATCAGGAAGAGTTTTTATAAAACAAGGTTACCATAAATTAATTCATGAATTCAAACTTCATCCATTTCATTCTATCTTGAGACAATACGAAACTATCATTGCAGATTTAGAACAAAATTCACAACTAGAGGAAATAACCAAAATTCTTAAACAAAAGCATAATCAAGCTAGCATTACTTTACAAAATTTGACACCAAAACGCAGACAGCAAAGAAGTATTAATATTCTGAGAACTGTTGTTAAATCAATTACTGGTAACCTCGACAACGAAGATCTCGTAAATCTAAATAACCAAATTAACTTGTTGAAAATTTCCAATAATATGTTGATTACAGAAAATAATGAACAGATAAAAATTAATGATATTTTTGAAAAAAGAATTAACAATTTAACAAAAGAAGCTTACAGACAATCAGTAGAGATCAGTAGGTTTATTAGACAAGCAGATATGAATTTAGATAGGTCAGTCGATTGGCAACACATGCTGCACATGCACAACATCATTTTCAACCTGGATACCATTCATCACCAGTTAGACACCATATTTGAAGCTGTCCAACTTTCCCGACTTAACGTAATTTCAACAGCTTTGTTATACCCTTCAGAACTAGAACTGGCAACCCGCCTTTTGAAATCACAGGAAATCGAAGTCGTAAGCTACGACCAAACGTATGAATATTTGGAAATGACAGCAATCCATAATGACTCCTCTATCATTTTCATAGTCAAAATACCAAGCCTGAGAAGAGGGAGTTATCAATTACTACGCATCGAACCAATACCAGTTAATCGAAAGTTAATCAAAATTAATAGCAAATTCGCTATTACTAGCAAAGAAGAATCATTTCTAACAAATGAAAAATGCAACCAAATCGAGAGCACTTTCTTGTGCAATATTGAAAACCTAACACCAACGTAACACGTAATGACTGTTACCACCAACTTTTACGAGGTAAACCAAGCAGATGTGTGTTCGTCAGTGACACAAGTTCTCGAGAAATTAAAGTTATCGAGAACAAAGGCATTCTGGTAAAGAATGCGTTCACCCCCATACATCTTAACAATACTTGTGATTATGGACCAAAGAATCTTACTGGAACGTTTTTCATAACATTTAACAACTGTTCGATTAACATTGGAAACACCCATTTCAACAGCAAGACATTTCGATTTGATAACAAACCCGACATTCTCCCACTACACTTTGTGACCGTTAACGAAACAGAGGTGATAATGGAGCCTATGGAGATGCTACAGGACTTGCAAACCAACAACCGCCACAGGATAGATCACCTAGAAATCACTAACCGAAAAGACGTCCTAGTGAATGTTGGAGGCATTGTCATAATCGCCTTATTCGCGACCATTCTCTTCGCGTACCTCATCAAAGAAATTTGTTTCATCAGGAAATTCATACGAATTCAACAGCCCAATTCAACGCAGTAAGTTGAACCGGGACGGTTCAATTTAACGTGGGGGAAGTTATGAACATTAGCGGCACCAACATCAACAACACGTGGGCTCTTCCCTGTTTCAACATGGAACAGCCGACAAAGACGCCAACACACGCTTAGCAGCGAATATTGCCGACTTCAACATCAGACATCCGGCACGCCACGCTTAACACAAATATTGCCGACCTCAACATCAGACATCCGGCACCAATATCGATTGACATCAGCGTGCTGGAGTTCGCCCAGAACTTTCGCACGCCCGGATTCCTGACACAGCAGAATGCAGCCTTCGATGCAACCTGGATACACCTGGAGCATGTTCGGACACGAAAATCCTGACAACGCAGAATGTGCCAGCAGCTTAGGTTCAGAAGTAGACTTTAGCGGTAGCAGTAGTCAGTTCTTGTTAGACCTCAAGGTAGTGAAAACGTGTAAACTCTGTATTAGATTAAGTGATGGTGAATAAAAGTTTATTTTTTTTTTTCAATATAAATGAACTCCTAACGTAACTAAGTATCTAACTTGTACCAAAATCTGCAAAAATAATAGAATAATTCGAGTTTCCACCACTACTGGTACTACCACCACTAATGGTGCGTTTATCCTAGTCAAGTTAATTATAGTTGTTTCTGAGAAATTAAATAATGATTATTGTGGTAGTAGAAAAGCTAGGTCACGCCGCTAGGTGGATTAATTCGGGTTTTTATCATGATAAAACAGCTGCGCGAGTGGTTCAATTCGCCTATAACAATGAGCAACATACACTCACGCTTCATAGCATCGCTGAATATACGAATATCGCGACCAACGCAAAAGTGCGAATTACCGCTTTCTACTGCTTGTAAAACCACTAACTCTACTTTAAACTATTCCCTTTTCGTGGTAATATTATTTTGAATACTTTCCAGCGTCCCCGGGTATCCTGTACCCGATTAATCGAACTCACTCAAAGTTCAATATTCAATTTTTGAACGAACTCTGATGTTCAAATTGAGGTTCTGTTCGTGATAAAATTCGAAGCTGATGCGTGCATTATCGGCGAGGCAGGCGAATAGTGTATGTTCATGAGGGATGTTCATCGATTCAAATGATCCCTTTTTCGCGAATTCTCCAACCACTGCTATTTTATCAACAGCACATTTTTTCACTACACTTCTAATGAAACGGCAAGCATGCGTATTCATACAGAGTCGTATTATAACCGAACACTACAGCTGTAGCACATTTTTCCAATACAGATATCAAATTCGCCGAGGTTTAATCGTCTCGCAGTAAAGAATTTGCGATCTGTTGGGACAACGAACTTGTCATTTTTTCTGGCACACTTCCCTAATTCGCGTTGACGAACGTAAGCTGCTGCCACCTCCAAAAGTTTACTGTAGGGGTGAAGCGGAATAGGAATTTCTTAAAGAGCGCAAGAGATCGAAACATTCTGGCAGATTTTCACCCACACGTACATACGGGCATTTCTATGAGAGTGCAAGAGATCGTTTAATGCCGTCAACGCGAATACAGACATCAAATTGGACTAGGTTTAATCGCGTTCGTAAGAAATCTGTTGGCATGAGGGGGCTTTGTCACTCTTTCTGGCGTATTTCCCAAGCAAGGACATCAAAATGGTCTAGTTTTACCCGCGGTGTTAAGAAATCTTGTTGAAATCAGGGAACTTTGTCACTTGTTTTGGCTTACTTCCCAAGCACAGATATCAAATTGGTATAGGTTTAGATCATCGCAAAGAATCTTCCAACCAATCACGAAGCGAGAATTCTGGTAAAACATAGGTTCATTATTTTCAATTTTTCAATAGTTCAACATCAAGAATCCATTTTTTTCTTCATTTGGGTCAATTCTTAGAAGATTTTCCGATCGATTGGTGTAAGAACATTGAAAATCGATCGGAAAACCGCTGAGCTATTAGCGCTCAAAACCTTTCATTTTTCGTGACGCTCGCATTTTTCGATTTTTTGGAATGACACCCTATCTCAAAACTTGCCGTAAGACGTAGTCCTACGTCAAAACTACGGTAAATCTCTGCTGCTGCTGGTTGGATGGTGGACACAAATGTAGTGGAATACAAAATCATGATGCAAATGTGTATTAAAATTACGTGTAGGATAAGATTTTCAGTTGTGGGTTGTTTGTGTGCGCTGGGTTTTGATTTTAGATTTGTTGCTATATTAGTCTCTACTACAGAAAGTGATAATGGGTAGTATAGTAATGGATAATGCTTCTACAGGCAACAATATTCCCAAAGCGGTTATCAACGCAGCTCTTGTTACTAATAAACTCAATGTATGTCATATCAATGTGCAAAGCTTATGTGCTCGAAATTTTACTAAGCTTGATGAATTGCGAATGATATTCGCTAATAGTAAAGCCGATATAGTATGCATGACAGAATCTTGGTTGAGTAGTGTAATTTCTAATGCCATGATTACAATTGATGGGTATGAATTAGTGAGAAACGATCGCAATCGCCATGGGGGAGGCATTTGTGTCTACTATCGTAAAGGTTTGAATTGTAGGATAATCGATATGTCAACACAAACTGAAGGAAGTATTTCTGAGAATCGAACAGAGTTCTTGTTGTTAGAAGTTTTATGTGGAGCTGACCGGTTGCTTATTAGCGTTTATTATAATCCACCTGATGAGGATTGCTCAGAGATTCTTTCAAAGCATTTCGAGGAATTTGGATTAAAATATCGTTATAATTTTCTTGTTGGTGACTTCAATACGGATATCCGCAAATCTACTGCAAAAACCAAGCGATTCGTTGATGTACTAGATAACTTCTCGTACAGCAATGTTGGTATCGAGCCCACCTTTTTTTACCAAACTGGTAGTTCTCTGCTTGATCTGATAATAACTGATGTTCCCGAAAAGGTAATAAGATTTAACCAAATATCAATGCCCGCTGCTTCCAACCACGATCTTATAATTTGTGTACTTGATTTTTCACCCATGCTAGCGCCTGTTAATTTTTGGTACCGAAATTATAAGCTTTATGACAACATAGCATTGCAGAATGAATTTTTCGCCTTTGACTGGAGCAGTTTTTTTAGTATAGATGACCCTGACATCATAACCAATCTACTGAACTCTCGCCTTAACTATTTACATGATCGTTTCTTTCCATTAAAATTGAATAAACCTAAGAAAAATCCTTGGTATACCAATGAAATCGAAGTGGCCATAATAAATCGGGAGATTGCTTATAGAAATTGGAAAAATAATAGATCACTGGAGAACGAAACACACTTCAAGCAGCTCAGAAATAGGGTAAATTTTGTTGTTAGAAAAGCTAAGGAAAACTTTAATAAAAGACATATCAATATTAATATTACTAGCAGTCAGCTCTGGTGAAATATTAAAAACCTAGGAATTGGCAGCAAAACTCAAAGTAGTGATTGTTCCGATTTTACGGCTAGCAGAATAAATGAGTTTTTCGCTTCAACTTATACTGCAGATGAAGGGCAAGTTTTTCATCGGGCAAGCCCCAACGGTTTTCAGTTTCGTACTTTTCAAGAAAACGAAATTGTAAATGCTATTTTTTCGATTAAGTCTAATGCTGTAGGATTGGACATGATTCCTATTAAGTTTATTAAAATAATATTACCACTTGCTTTGCCTATGATTGCACACTTATTTAATCGAATTATTATATCATCGAAATTTCCGCTTGTATGGAAATCCGTCAAGATTATTCCTATCAAAAAGAATCAGAGGCTAACAGAGATAACTAACCTACGTCCGATTAGCATCCTTAGTGCTCTATCGAAAGCATTTGAAAAACTAATTAAAGTCCAAATGTCGCATTTCATTGACGATATGAATTTATTAAATAAGTTCCAATCCGGCTTTCGAAAGAATCATAACACTGGCTCGGCTTTACTTAAAATTCATGACGATGTTGCTAAAGTCATAGATAGAAAAGGTTTGGCGATCTTGTTACTCATTGACTTTAGCAAGGCTTTTGATTGTGTTTCACATCGCAAGCTATTGAATAAACTGAGTTCTCAATATGGTTTTGGTCAAAGTGTAATCAATTTGTTCAAGTCATATCTCAGTGACAGGAAACAAGCAGTATTCTATAATGAATGTATGTCCTCATTTTGCAATATTAAATCTGGTGTTCCCCAGGGATCAGTACTTGGTCCACTCTTGTTTTCATTATTCATTAATGATCTTCCAAATGTTCTTGTGCACTGTTCTATACATCTCTTTGCGGACGACGTGCAAATTTATCTATGCGTAAATGAAAACATAAATAGTTCCACCCTATCGTTGCTGATCAATAATGATCTTGAACGAATCCTTCAATGGTCTTTACGGAACTTATTGCCTATTAATATGTCAAAAACTAAAGCAATGATGCTGTGCAAGTTGAAAATCCCACAGTTATTTTTAGGTAGTGAGCAGCTCGAGTTTGTGGACCGTGCTAATATACTTGGTGTAATATTTAAGTCGAACTTAGACTGGAGTTCTCAAATCAATGCTCAGGTCGGTAAAATCTACGGTACATTAAAGCAGCTCAACATAGTAGCTAGATATTTAGATGTAAACACGAAACTCAAAACATTCAAAAGCCTGCTTTTCCCTCACTTAATATATGCCGATTTTCTTTACATCAATGCATCAGCTGGTTCTCTGAACAAATTGCGCGTTGCAGTAAACGCATGTGCTAGGTATGTTTTTAATATTTCTAGATTTGGCAGCGTATCTCACTATTCAGTTAACCTATTAGGATGTCCTTTTTCGAAATTCTATGAGTTTCGGTCATGCGTCACTATTTTCAAAATTGTACGAACCAGAAATCCGGATTATATATATGAAAAGCTAGAACCATTACGCAACACTCGTACTATAAATTTCCGCATTCCACAGCACAGCTCTGCGTATTACGGTCTATCTCTGCTTGTAAGGGGCATTTCCTATTGGAACTATCTACCACAATCTTTAAAATCTTGTTTATCGACAAATGTTTTTAGAAGAAATCTCTTGTCAAGGCTTAGTGACTCAAATTAACACACAGCAACTGAAAATATAGTTTATAGTTTAGAATTGAAATTAATTATTTTGCATTACCAGAGATCCACCTAATTGTAGCATCAAAAAAGGCATTATGCCTTACGTTACAATAGTTGTTAAATAAATAAATAAATAAATAAATAAATAAATAAATAAATAAATAAATAAAGCTGGACGGATACGTTGGGCAGGACATGTTGCTTGAATGCCGGACAACTATCCTGCAAAAATGGTTTTCGCATCAAATCCGGTAGGAACAAGACGAAGAGGGGCACAGCGAGCGAGGTGGCAAGACCAGGTGGAGCGAGATCTGGCGAGCACTGGGTGCCCGCGGAACTGGAGATCAGTTGCCATGGACCGAAACAGATGGAGAAATTCGCGTTGACGGCACTAAACGATCTCTTGCACACTCATAGAAATGCCCGTATGTACGTGTGGGTGAAAATCTGCCAAAATGTTTCGATCTCTTGCGCTCTTTAAGAAATTCCTATTCCGCTTCACCCCTACAGTAAACTTTTGGAGGTGGCAGCAGCTTACGCTCGTCAACGCGAATTATACTGCGCAGGCCTTGTCATACGACGTTAGGCCAATTAAGAAGAAGAAGAGAAGAACAATCAGTGTCGTCAATGGTCGATGTAAGTTGAAAAGAGCAATCTTTTCCGTTTTTTCTTTTCAGGGAATTGCTGCTAGCTTAAGCAGCTAAGCTACCAGCTTCAACTCTTGCTGAAAAAAAAGGTCAAGGTCACCGTGTTGAACTCGAGGTCTCGATTGGGAATGAAGAAGAAAAAAATGGGATGGTGGATTGGTTGACTGGAACTAAGATTAGGAATAGGACATCTTAGAGGAAGGGAAGATAGGAAACTCCGCTACAGCTGAAGCTCAATAATTTTCGATCGGATTGTATAGGGCGTAAATTAAATACAATCATAAGGAAGATTAACCTATAGCTCATCTCGTATATATTTCTGTCATCCGTGCTAGGGAAGCACTGACGTGGGAAGGCAAAAAATGCAAATAATGAAATGTTAAATATTCGACTCATATTTTCTCAATTATTAAACATCTGTTAGGGAAACATGCAATCTACTGTGTTGTAATGGATTTTTTGAAAAATTTCCAATCGATTGATACCAATATCTCTAGAATCTATTAACGGATGACTGAGTTATAAGCGTGTAAACTATAACCACTTTCCGTTACATGTTCCCTTTTCGTTTTTGTAAAGTGCACTCCCGTTGGTAGTCTCCTCAAGTAGTGTCCTTTGATTCATGCACCTGCGTCGCTCTTCATTTCCAGCTTGTACTCCGCCAAATATCGTCCGCAAGGGTGTGTATGTCCTCAGTGCGCATTGTTAAATCCCTAAAAACTATCGGTCTAGTAGGGGGTTTGTACATTGTCAGCTTCGTACGGCGGCTTATACCTCTTGATCGTACCGTATAGCGGAGGGCAAAGTAGACTCGATGTCCTGCTTGAATACGTCGCTGGATCTCCTCATTTGTTTTGTGTTGTCTGGTTCGTCGTTGTCAACAATTACCGTCCGCGAAAAGCGCGCGTTGGTCTCGTTTGAGCCTCTATCATGTATGTATTTTGTCTTCGACGCATTTATTCTATGCTCAATCCTCCTGGACTCTGCTTTCAGTCTAGCGCAAATGGCCTCCGCCATGATAATGTTTCTGGCTTTAAAATCAAAGCGCATAGCCTGCGTAGTTTGCTACAATTACGGAAAATCACACTTCTCGATTGGATATCTGCCTGTCGAATTACCCCCTCAAGAGCGATCTTGAAAAGCATGCAGGATAAGTTGTCAGCTTTTTTCGACCCTGGCCGCGTCTCGAAGGGACACGATCCTATGGACTCTTACAACCTCTCCCAGCCGAGATTCGAACACACAACATACCTCGATGCCAACTTACAGGCAATATTTTAACATTTCTCTTATTTTATTTCAATTCGATTTTTGACGTAGGACTTTGTCTTACGGCAAGTCTTGAGATAGGGTGTCATTCCAAAAAATAAAAAAATGCGAGCGTCACGAAAAATGAAAGGTTTTGAGCGCTAATAGCTCAGCGGTTTTCCGATCGATTTTCAATATTCTTACACCAATCGATCGGAAAATCTTCTAAGAATTGACCCAAATGAAGAAAAGTATGGATTCTTGACGTTTGAACTATTCTTGAACTATTGAAAAATTGAAAATAATGAACCTATGTTTTACCAGAATTCTCGCTTCGTGATTGGTTGGAAGATTCTTTACGATGATCTAAACCTATACCAATTTGATATCTGTGCTTGGGAAGTAAGCCAAAACAAGTGACAAAGTTCCCTCATTTCAACAAGATTTCTTAACACCGCGCTTCAACCTAGACGATTTTGATGTCCTTGCTTGGGAAGTACGACAGAGAGAGTGACAAAGGCCCCTCGTGCAGTCGTGCCAACAGATTTCTTACGAACGCGATTAAACCTAGTCCAATCTGATGTCTGTGTTAGGGAAGTGTGCCAGAAAAAATGACACAAGTTCGCTGTCCCAACAGATCGCAAAATCTTTACTGCGTGACGATTAAACCTCGGCGAATTTGATATCTGTGTTGGAAAAATGTGCTACAGCTGTAGTGTACGGTTATAATACGGCTCTGTATGAATACGCATGCTTTCCATTAGAATCATTAGAAGTGTAGTGAAAAGATGTGCTGTTGATAAAATAGGATTGAATTGGTAAAATCCTTTCAACGCGGGAAACCATGGATAATAAAAACAATCTTTAATTTCAGTAAGGTAGCAGGAAAGTAATAGTTTGTGTTCTTGATTTTGTTAAATTGTTTTCAAATGCACAATCTTTTGAGAATTGAACGTATGCAATGTTACTACTTTGATAAATGTTACATACAACTCATGTAGCATGTATATATGTTGCATATAGCATGTATACATGAAGAATCGAATGATTACAAACATGAATACATGCTACCAGGGCTGTCTAGCATCACCGTCAAAACACCATAGTCAGCGACGAAAACCAAAGTACTGCCGTCTCCATCAACGACAAAAAACCGACTGACTATTTCTGGAGAAAAATAGTCACCTTCTATCAAAGCAGTGACGAAAAATATTTTGACCGTACTTTCTCTTGATAAGTCGGTTAGTCGGCCGTCAATGATCAAAACCTGCATAATTTAGTCAACGTCGCGCGTAATATGGTTAATGACTAAGAAAAATTATTTATAGTCGGACAATTTTTTACCTGCGATAAAATTTAGTAAATATGTATATTTTTAGAATGGGGTGATAACCCTTGCAATCAGGGTTGGTGATCCGCGAGAAAACTGTGAGTGGCATTCAACTTTTTCTCGGTATATGAAACGACATCGTCTATCAATGTATTGCTATATTCATCGTACGATGCTGCTCCGTGTGTGAGCACAATCGGCAATCCTGTGAGTTAATTCTCTCTGTATTGTATCCTAAACGTATACGCGCCATGGGGAATACGATTCACTCTCTCGTGATTCGCTCTGTGTGTAAATATCACGGAAAAGGATCGCCAGGCGATAATTTTCGCAGATGAGAAAGGATTGCGATCATTGGATGATTATCGTTCTTTTTTCGCTTGGAAAAAAATGTAAGATTTTTCGGTTATGGATATTTTTGTTGCAATTGTGTTGGCGAATGGAGGATATAGTGATGTCTGATATTGTTTTAATATAAATACAAGGCAGCAGTTTGCTGTTCATTAAAATGTTTGCAAAAAATATTATGGCTGAATTAAACAGATGTTCAGCAAGGTTTGAAATTTAAGAACGAGGTAGCGCGTGGAAAGCAAAGATTTGAATGGCCCTGCACGTTTATAAAACCGCTTTGCGTACTCAGTTGCGTTGATACACTGTTATTCTGGTTATCTATATCACCACCTCTGTGGATTTGGGGCCATTATATAGTGGGATTTCACATTTGGCATAGTTCAATTTTGGCGTGCCTCGATTTTAGTACACTCAAATCTCGTTTTACGTCCACTATTGGGGGGACGTAAATCAAATCGGTCGTAAAAAAAGTGGACGTTAATTCAAATTTCGGACGTAAAACGAGAGGACGTTAATTCAAATTTTGGACGTAAAACGAGAGGACGTTAATTCAAGTTTTGGACGTAAAAAAAGTGGACGAATTGACATAATTGGTTCCAACATGGAATAACTCGTGATCCTGACCGTATAGCACGTTGGTGTCTTCGACAAAGTTGTTTAGCAGATCAAGGGCTTTTCGTCGGATTGTATGGATTATAGAATTGTCTCACTACGTGGCGCTAGTGTATATGTAGTACTCTTATGCAGGCCATATCTTGCGCTGCTGACTATCTAGAATGTTGCGGTCTTCGGGAAGTTTACTCAAATGACTGACACCTTCAAGATGGTATGGAAAATAATGCAGAATTCGCTCATTACGTGGCGCTAGCGTATATGTGGCATTCTTATACAAGCTGTATCTTGCGCTGCTGACTGTTTAGAAAGTTGCGGTCTTCGGGAAGGTTACTCAAATGACTGCCACCTTCAAGATAGTATGGAAAATAGCGCAGAATTGACTCACTACGTGGCGCTAGCGTATATGTAGCATTTTTATACAAGCTCTATCTGGCGTTGCTGACTATTTAGAAAGTTACGGTCTTCGGGAAGGTTTCTCAAATGACTGCCGCCTTCAATATGGTATGGAAAATAGCGCAGAATTGACTTACTACGTAGCGCTAGCGTATATGTAGCATTCTTATACAAGCTCTATCTGGCGTTGCTGACTATTTAGAAAATTACGGTCTTCGGGAAGGTTACTCAAATGACTGCCGCCTTCAAGATGGTATGGAAAATAGCACAGAATTGACTTACTACGTAGCGCTAGCGTATATGTAGCATTCTTATACAAGCTCTATCTGGCGTTGCTGACTATTTAGAAAGTTACGGTCTTCGGGAAGGTTTCTCAAATGACTGCCGCCTTCAATATGGTATGGAAAATAGCGCAGAATTGACTTACTACGTAGCGCTAGCGTATATGTAGCATTCTTATACAAGCTCTATCTGGCGTTGCTGACTATTTAGAAAATTACGGTCTTCGGGAAGGTTACTCAAATGACTGCCGCCTTCAAGATGGTATGGAAAATAGCGCAGAATTGACTTACTACGTAGCGCTAGCGTATATGTAGCATTCTTATACAAGCTCTATCTGGCGTTGCTGACTATTTAGAAAGTTACGGTCTTCGGGAAGGTTTCTCAAATGACTGCCGCCTTCAATATGGTATGGAAAATAGCGCAGAATTGACTTACTACGTAGAGCTAGCGTATATGTAGCATTCTTATACAAGCTATGCCTTGCTCTGCTGGCTATCTAGAAAGTTACGGTCTTCAGGAAGTTTCGGAAAAATTTCTGCTTTATTTGTATGAGAGTCCTTATCCTCGTACCACAGGGGTAAGGGGTCTCAAAGCATCGTAAAATAAATTCATGTCTCCAAAAACACCCACAAGCCAAATTTGGTTCCATTTGCTTGATAAGTTCTCGAGTTATGAGGATACTTATATTTCATTTGTATGGGATCCCCCTTCTAAAAGAAGGCAAAGGCCTAAATTCACTATAGAAAAAAATCTTGCCTCCAAAACCCCTTACATGCCAAATTTGGTTCCTTTTGCTTGATTAGTTCTAGAGTTATGAGTAAATTTGAATTTCATTTGTATGGGAGCCCCCCCTCCAAAAGAGGGAAGGGGTCTCAATTTATAATAGAAAAAATTCTTGGCTTCTGAAACCTTTATATGCCAAATTTGGTTCCATTTGCTTGATTAGTTCTCGAGTTTTGAGGAAATTTGTGTTGCATTTGTATAGGAGCTCCCCCTCTTACGCCCTTCTTAAAATTGCTCTTTCATCCACCCTTAAAATTGCTGGTCATTTCATCTTTCCAACGACATATAAATTGTTCAGTTTCGTTCAGTAGTTTAGTAGTTATTCGCATTTGAAATCTTTCATTCAAACGTTACACTTCTATTTTCGTTTTCACAAAGTGGTACCCAGTTCCAGTATAGTAAACAAAGACGTAGTCCTACGTCAAAATATTTTAAATGTTTGAGCAGTCAATGAAAACCTTGAGCTTTAACTCCATATTTGGTACCAAAATAATAAAAATCAATTCAGTGGTTCAAAAGTGATAAATTATTAAAGAAGGAAAGCTTGGCAAAAGTTGGGATTTGGGACCACTCTTTCTCAAAACGGGGCTCCCTAAGTGCCAATTGAAAAAATACGGGTGTAAATTTTGTAGAATTTTTATGGACGGTTGACCAAGCGGGAAAGCGAGGGATAAAAAATACACAATCATCCAACATAATTCAACTGTTAGTTGACGCTTTACAATTTATTCCATATAACTTGGACTGACATTTAAATATAAAGAATGACAAAACCATTTATTTGGTAGTAAAATCATTAAAATCGATTTGGTTGTCCCAAAGTTATTTGAAAATTGATTTTTAGGAGAGGGCCTCAGAAAAAGCCAACCTAAACGCCAAACGAAAAAAATACAAATCTAAAATTGTTTTAAAAACCAAAAAGGTTTACTAAATTTGAACATGATTAAAGCACTTCTGAGTTTTGATAGATCCTTTTTACAATAAATTGCTGAGTATGTATAGGTAAGTTGTATTTAGTTACGTCCTTTTAAAGTTTTAAAGGGTAGATTGCTCATATAAAGTAAATAAAAATCATCAATTACACTTCCGCAATGAACATAAATCGCAGCCTGTATTGTAATTGTTTTGCGAAATATGAGAAGTTTCGAGCCGGATTAAGTTGCCGTCGAGGGAATGACTACTTTACGACCTAAACCGAATCACATCATCCGTGATCTCAAATCACACTAGAAATATTCAACATTTTACAATTGTTATCTCTTCCTCTTTTGCATCCGCCAACGCGGTTCGATACAAATCCACCTGCAAAGTCAAATCACACGTTAAGATAGCAATTTCAAACCTAGTAAAATATTTTAAAATGAAGTCTATTATGTTAAAAGACGTAGTCCTACGTCAAAATTATCAAGCTCATTTTTATGTAATAACGGCCATCTTAGTGTTTACACAGCTGTGCTAGTGGTATACGGCTTCTATTTGCCAATATCAATTCAAAATTATGCGTAGGTACCCGCCGCTCGTGGATTCCTGTGTTTGCTGCTTGCGATAAAATTTTCTTCCGATCGCTGTACTGCATTATCGCCAAGTGATTCGATCGGAAGTTCAAGACTCATCACTCACTCGTATTGGGAAACGATAATTATCGCCGATCCGTTCACTCGGAGAGAATCAAATATGACACACGCAAGCAGCGATACACACACAAAGGTTTATCGGCGATAGAGGTTCACGTGTTGTTCTTTCGCCTTATACTTTTGCGTCTTTGGTTCTCTTTTCGCAAGAAGATACAAGCATGTCGTGATCTGTATGTATTGAATCGGCAAATGAATGGGGAGTGAGTGAGTTTTGATACGATTCGAACCAACCTTGCTTGCAATATATACTTTTTTAGAATGCGGGTGACGACTAGAAGTCGAAAATCGATGTTTAACGCCATTTTGAAATCCAAGATGGCGGACTATTGATTAGCATTTTGCATGAAAACCCTTGCAATATATACTTTTTTGGAATGCGGTTGACAGCTAGGAGTCGAAAATCGATGTTTGACGCCATTTTGAAATCCAAGATGGCGGACTATTGATTAGCATTTTGCATGAAAACCCTTGCAATATATACTTTTCTGGAATGCGGTTGACGGCTAGAAGTCGAAAATCGATGTTTGACGCCATTTTGAAATTCAAGATGGCGGACTATTGATTAGCATTTTGTATGAAAACCCTTGCAATACATGCTTTTTTAGAATGGGAGTGACGGCTAGAAGTCGAAAATCGATGTTTGACGCCATTTTTAAATCCAAGATGGTGGACTATTGATTAGCGTTTTGCATGAAAACCCTTGCAATATACAGTTTTTTGGAATGCGGTTGACGGCTAGAAGTCAAAAATCGATGTGTCGAACTATTGTTTATCATTTTGAAAAATGAAAATGAAAAAGAAAAAAGTTAGAAATTGACTATATGTTATTAATCAACGATTGCAACTTTTTATCCATGCGGCGCAAGTAAGTTTTTGGCGACCTGCGGTAAGACGTAATCTTACGGCAATAAAAATATCATTGTTTGAAACATTCTATAACCACAAACTTTTGTTCATGAACATACTTTGGGCAATACTTTTTCTAAAATTAAAAAAGAAGAAAACATATCCAATTTAATTCTACTATGTATATTTTATTCACGACAGATATGTGTTTCGCCTACGACTTTCAGGCTTCCTCAGTGTCTGTTTTCGAACTTTATACGAAAACTTTTTCGTCATTTAAAGTATGTATGCGGAAATTTACTGATATTTAAGCATACCCAGGTAACCAATAAGTATTTCCAATGCAACTTGAAAGCAAGCCGATAAGCATTTAAGTTGCTTTAAATGCTACTTAAATGCTACTTAAATGCTATTTTGGCAAAATATGCGGCTACTTTACTGCTAGCCCTCTTATAGTGCTGACAATGCTTTTTTGCAGCATGCCAATTTACAACAGTTATGCAGTTAAAAAGCTGAAAAACAACAACCTGCAGTATAAAACGCCAGGGATGCTAATAAACGACTGATCTACTGCTTATTTTAATGCTTATTGGTTACCTGGGTATTTTTGGAAGTAAAATATTTTATATTGCCAACAACGGATACTTTTGTTGCCAAAATCGAATCATGCCAAATTCGAAATCCCACTGTATATACTTTTTTAGAATCCGAGTGATAGCTAGAAGTGGAAAATCGATGTTTGACTCGACTCGACTGCTCGACTGGGCTGCTCGACTCGATTATTCGACTCGACTGGACTGTTCGATTCAACTACTCGACACGACTGCTAGACTAAACTGCTCTATTTAACTACTCGGCTTGACCATACGATTTAATTAGAAAATCAAGTTATAAACGTTCGAAACCTGACGACTTTAAGAAATAGATTTTTTGGAACGACCCTTATCACAGCTACCTTTCTGAAAGACGTAGTCCTACGTCAAAAAATGTGTGGGTATGATACATTTCGAACAATATTTTTGATGACGTTGTTGCCCTATATTCGATTTTGGCAACATATGTGACACGCATTTGTTGCTAAATTCTAAATCCGACTGTATATGTATAGATACATATTTTCAAGACAAAAACTTGATATTGTTCGAGGTAAGCAGAATTTAAACTGCTGAGCTCGAGCAGTCCAGATAAGCAGTAAAGTCCAGTAATGAAGTCGAGCAGTCCAGTCGAACACTCGACTCGAGCAGTCAACTCGAGTAGTCAAGTCGAGCAGTCGAGTCACACAGTCCAGTCGAGTAGTCATCGAGCAGTCCAATCGAAAATTCCAATCGAGCATTCAAGTTGAGTCAAACATAGTTTTTCACTTCTAACCGTCACTCGTTTTTCAACAAAGTATACATTGCAAGGGTTTCATGCAAAATGCTAAATAATAGTCCGCCATCTTACATTTCAAAATGGCGTCAAACATCGATTTTCGACTTCTACCCGTGACGCGGATTCTAAAAAAGTAAATATTGCCAAGATTTTCATGCAAAATGCTAATCAATAGTCCGCCATCTTGGATTTCAAAATGGCCTAAAACGTCGATTTTCGACTTCTAGTCGTCAACCGCATTCCAAAAAAGTATATATTGCAAGGGTTTTCATGAAAAATGCTAATCAATAGTCCGCCATCTTGGATTTCAAAATGGCGTCTAACATCGATTTTCGACTTCTAGCCGTCAACCGCATTCCAAAAAAGCATATATTGCAAGGGTTTTCATGCAAAATGCTAATCAATAGTCCGCCATCTTGGATTTCAAAATGGCGTCAAACATCGATTTTCGACTTCTAGTCGTCAACGGCATTCCAAAAAAGTATATATTGCAAGGGTTTCCATGCAAAATGCTAATCAATAGTCCGCCATCTTGGATTTCAAAATGGCGCCAAACATCGATTTTCGACTTCTAGTCGTCAACGGCATTCCAAAAAAGTATATGTTGCAAGGGTTTTCATGCAAAATGCTAATCAATAGTCCGCCATCTTGGATTTCAAAATGGCGTCAAACATCGATTTTCGACTCCTAGTCGTCAACCGCATTCCAAAAGAGTATATATTGCAAGGGTTTTCATGCAAAATGCTAATCAATAGTCTGCCATCTTGGATTTCAAAATGGCGTCAAACATCGATTTTCGACTCCTAGCCGTCAACCGCATTCCAGAAAAGTATATATTGCAAGGGTTTTCATGCAAAATGCTAATCAATAGTCCGCCATCTTGGATTTCAAAATGGCGTCAAACATCGATTTTCGACTCCTAGCCGTCAACCGCATTTCAAAAAAGTATATATTGCAAGGGTTTTCATGCAAAATGCTAATCAATAGTCCGCCATCTTGGATTTCAAAATGGCGTCAAACATCGATTTTCGACTTCTAGTCGTCAACGGCATTCCAAAAAAATATATATTGCAAGGGTTTTCATGCAAAATGCTAATCAATAGTCCGCCATCTTGGATTTCAAAATGGCGTCAAACATTGATTTTCGACTTCTAGCCGTCACTCCCATTCTAAAAAAGCATATATTGCAAGAGTTTCCATGCAAAATGCTAATCAATAGTCCGCCATCTAGGATTTTAAAATGGCGTCTAATGTTGATTTTTTAACTCTGACAATTTTCCCATTCTAAAAATGTCATTACTGTATAGGATTTCATGCAAAATTACCAAAATAACTTAAATTGTAAACCGCCATCTTGCATATCAAAACGGCGTCAAACTTCCAATTTCGAACAAATGGTAAAATGGCATTAAACAATCCATCCATCCGTCCATCTAATAGTATCCCCGGTTCCAAAACATCAAATTAGGAACCTTTTTACTTCTTCCAAATAAATAATCGGGCTTTATTTTGTCACTGACAAAGACGCATGGAAACGACTATTTTTGTTGCGCGACTATTTATTTTTGGTTATAGTCAAACGTCGCTTACTAAACTGACCGTCACCTACCCTGGATGCGTCCTGATTTTATTCTAATAGATTATAGTCAGTGATTTTTTGTCACTGACAAAAAATGCTTGGGACTGACTATTTTGCAGGGTGACTTTTTGTTTTTGGTTTTCGTTTAGCGTCAGTGACAAAACTGACCGTTACCAGCCCTGCATGCTACTATCACTACAAAGAGACTTACGTAGTCCTGCGTCACCTATATATGCGGTCGTTTCTTGTACACAACCCCTCTGATTTTTTTTTGTCAAATGAAGAACACTCAATTTCAACCTAAATAGGGTAAGCGAACCAGTAGTGGCGCATTTAGTAACAGACTTTCAAATTTTTGGTCAAAATACAGTGATATCAAAACAAATATACACGCATACGCGCACGATATGATTGAAACATTCTTGCTCTTACTAAAAATGACGGTTAGAATCATTAAAAATTCGAATTTTGTTAAAGAGAAACTTTTTTTTTACCATCATTGGTTTGCCTATAGTGGTGGTATGGTTCATACCGAGAGCCCTAGATTGAAGGCATCGTGCGCCCATAATGGAGGCAACACATTAAACATTCAATTACTGCAATGAAAATTTATTCAAACTGGCTCTGCTCGTTTACATGAGATTACATACTCATTTTATAAGTTCGAAGGATTTAAATTACTTAAATTCATAAATAAATAATATCACAAAAGATAAAATTCAAAACCTATTTTAGCAGCAATGCGAAATTAAATTTTATTCAGAAAATCTTAAAAAAAACCAGCGGAATATTTTTTCAAATTTCAGATACCACTAAGAGAAGAGACGATTATTTCAATTAAGCCTGTATAACCCAGGTGCAGATTATATATACGTTATTTAGAAGCATAATTGCGTTTTATCTCATAAAGGGCGTATTTTATTTAGGTAACACCACTATTGGTACTACCTCCACTAAGGGTACGCTTACCCTAGCTTTTAACTGAAAATAATTCTCCATTTCTTCTTGAATAAACTGCATAAGTTCAGGCTATATTCGTTCGTTTTTTTTGTAAACTGAAATTGCCGGAGCCGGAAGTTTCGGGGAACAGCGTTCACATTAATCTGCCTCAAAATTTCAGGTGCATCTATGTCGCCTTTCAATAGTTTTCCAATGAACACAGCTCTTGCAATGTCGCGCCTTTTCTCCAAAGTATTCATGCCAAGCAGAGCACATCGACTGTCGTAAGGTGGCAGGTCGTTCGGACTATTCCAAGGCAAAAACCTCAAAGCGTAGCGAATAAATTTTTTCTGAACAGCTTCAATCCGTTTGATCCAGATATCATGATATGGACTCCACACCACGGCTGCCGTTTCGAGTATTGACCGCACAAGCGAGAAGTAAAGTGACCTCAGACAGTACGGATCGTTAAATTCCTTAGAGATCCTGAAGATAAATCCAAGGTTCCGATTAGCCTTTGTTACAATATAAGAGTAGTGGTCTCTAAACGAAAGTTGTGTGTCGAGCAGTATTCCGAGGTCCTTGAAGGTTGAGACTCTATTGATCAACTCATTCCCAATCCTGTACTGCCAGTGCAGTGGATTCTTTTTACGAGAGTAAGAGATAATTGCACATTTTTTCACGCTGATTTCCATGCGATTCGCAGAACACCAATCTACAAACAGGTCTATCATCCATTGTAGCTGCTTGCAATCCTCAATAGACTTCACCCTTAAGTAAATTTTCAGGTCATCAGCGTAAAACATCCTGCATCCAGTGGGTATAGCGAAACAAACATCGTTGATGAATATAGAGAAAAGTAGCGGTCCAAGGTTACTACTGTTTGTGAGAAGAACTTGACATAACTGTTTCAGACCTTAAGGACTCCGGTTGGCAATCCACTCCATCATCCAGCCTTCCACAATTATGCTGTTCATAACAATGATAATTATAATATGATATGTAGTAACGTTATAATAATAATATTCTGGTAAAAGTCCTGTCATACCTTCATGTTTGAGTTTTACCTACATCCCGTTAAGTAATTTCCCGTGTTGTAGTCCTCTAGGACCAATTCCTCTCATCCTTCCTGTCCTAGCCATAGTTCTCTCCTCTCCACTTGAGCTAGCACTAATCTACCAAAAAAAACCTTGGGGGTAGGTTTAATTATTTTTGTCTATTCTTTTGTACCTACTTTTCTGTCTTTTTATAATTGTAATTTTCAACTTTTTTTTTAATTTTGTAATTTTTAATTTTGTTTTATTTCATCTTCTGAGGCATATGTTGACCTAAACACATGAACCTAGCATTACGAAAGCACATATCTGCCATAAATCTTGTTGAAAAGATTAAGCCTGCGTTAGTACACGTAGATGTTGACTGCCTAGCCTGGATGAATCCACGAATATTGCACCGCTTGCACCAAATGTGGATTGCATTTTGCCTCAAAATCAAATGCAGCTTATTACAAAAAGGGCATCCATGGGCAACGTATTTCCAAAAGGATTCGCCTTCAGAAAATTTTACGAATCACATCGTGTCGGAAAGATCTTGTGTTGTGTTAAGTAGACGGCCAAGCCAGAGGTGCTCTGGTTAGACAAAGATGGAAAATTAACGGAAAAACCATGGAAAAACTCAAATTTCCGTAACGACTAAATATTCGCATGCATTGTGTCGGTGCCTTTAGACTGGAGCTTCCTTTCACGTAAGCTTTTTCAATAAATATTGCATAAATGAAGTTGAAAACAAAATTTTCAAAATGTAAAAATGTCCACGTGGTCAAACAGGGGAGGGGTGGGGATAGAACAAATTTCCACGCTTGTCCACGGAGGGGTACGGGGGGGGGGGGGGTTGAAAATTGGTATTTTTCTGTCCACGTGGTATCTGGATGGCCCCTAATGGTTTGGACAACATCCGGTTTAACTTTTCAATTTCAGAAACGAAAGCTATGAATGACTCACCACGTTGTTGCTTTCGATCCTGTATCTTCTGACGTATTCCTAGGTCTTGATTAGGATTTCCGAATCTATATTTGATCAGCCTCTGAAAATCTTTCCAGGTATCGAACTCATCAGCGAATTCTTATTCTTATTCTTATTAATACCATCAAAGCCACAATAAACGATTCCTGGAAATAATTTTAATTATTTCTAATTATAGAAATATTTCAAATTATTTTCTTGTCTGTATAGACATTTGCAAAACATCAAAGATGTATTACAAATGTCAAAACGGCCAGGCCAACTGTGAAGTATTGCCGCAAAGACAATTATACGAAATGAATCTTGTGTGAATAAATTATTCAAACATAGATGCATTTCTAAATCAACAGGGGAAGATGAGTCGGGGACGTCTCGTACCAACCCATTCTGATTATTTGCAACTTTAATTTCGTTGGGAGTATTTAGCTAGTAAAGTTTAAATAATACTCCGGACCCTCGGGGATGGGGCACGTACATTTACTTACTTGCCCTTGGTAAATACCTAGGTTATAGCGCCTTTGGTCGCTCTTGTAATTATACTACCGTCATATTGTTACTATTTTCCATTCCCCTTCCCATCCCTTATAACTAAAAAAATCATTTTTCCTTTCACTAAATTTCACTAAACCTCTTAAATTACTCAAATTTCATACATACCAGAAATACCTGTAACCACCCACTTACAAAACACCAGTAAACCTTCCAATCCTTATCAAACTCGAAATCATCGGTAGCAGCGAAACTACCCAGGTAACCAATAAACATTTCCAATGCAATTTAAATGCAAGCCAATAAGCATTTAAGTTGCCTTAAATGCTACCTAAATGCTGTTTAGGCAAAATATGCGGCTACTTTACTGCTAGCCCTCTTATAGTGCTGACAATACTTATTTGCAGCTAGTTACCAACAAGAAGAATTTAAATAGAATTGTGGGTGCCAATTTACAACAGTTATGCAATCAAAATGCTGATAAACAGCAACCTGCAGTATAAAACGCCAGGGATGCTAATAAACGATTGATTTACTGCTTATACTAATGCTTATTAGTTACCTGGGTACCCTTTTCAATTTTCACCATCTACAACTCCGTTCAGTACAATCGGTCTTTCTTCTTATAAATTCACTTTTTCGCATCTTCAGCACTACCCGAGCAGGAGCCAATACCTCATTCATACCTAATGAATATCAAACTCAGCTATCATATCTAAATTTGATATTCATTAGTAATCGTATTTTAATAAAAAATAACTTATGAATATCTCGATGAGATATGATACCCCAATATGCTATTAATAAGTTATTTTACATTTTTGTACTATACCAAATGAATTACTGATTCAGCTATGAAGTTACAAAGAATGATTTACAAATGCCTCATTGAGGTATAATACCTCAATTTGTTATTAATTAATTATTGTGCTGTTTTATGTTATATCAAATGAATAACTCACTAAGCAAGTTAAATTTTCTTTTTTGACGTAGGACTACGTCTCCCAGGAAGGTAGCTGGTACTGGGGGTAATTCCAAAAAATAAAAAAAATGTGAGTGTCGCGTAAAAATGAAAGATTCAGAACGCTAATAGCTCTGCCAATTATGAATGGATTTTGATGGTTTGAATATCAAAGGATTCAGAAGAGATGTAATAATTATACGGTTTTCATTACAATTTTCATTTGCAATCACTAAATACAGTTAAAATTAACGAAAATTTTCAACTTCAAATTTTCCCATACATTTTCTTCGTGATTACCTTGCTTCACAAGCAGGGAAGACAGTTAACCACACCATCTATTAGTGTGGTTCCTTTTACAAACAACGCATTTGTTTATTTATATAACCATTTGTAGTGAATGCCGTTTTAAAATTAGTGCATCATATAGGCTAACAAATAACAACTTTTTGACGTAGGACTACGTCTTTGTTTACTACACTGGGATTGGGTAGCACTTTGTGAAAACGAAAATAGAAGTGTAACGTTTGCATGAAAGATTTCAAATGCCAATAACTACTAAACTACTGAACGAAACAGAACAACTTATATAACGTTGGATAGATAAAATGACCAGCAATTTTATTAAGGGAGATAGAGAGCAATTTTATGAAGAACGTAAGAGGGGGGGTTCCCATACAAATAACACACAAATTTCCACAAAATTCGAGAACTAATCAAGCAAATGGAACCAAATTTGGCAGAAGGGGTTTTTGGAGGCATGAATTTATTTTATGATGGTTTGAGACCCCTCACCCCTGTGGTAAGAGGATAAGGACTGTCATACAAATAAAATATAAATTTTTGCGTATTTGCCATATTTTCTGCTATGTAACAAGTGGTAAGCTGTGAAAGTAAACTAGTGAAACCTTCTCGGAGCAAGAGACGGTGAATCGACGTCGCTAACTTACGTGCCTGTTGCCATTCATGTCAAAAGAGAAGGACATTCGAATGACTCATATTTGCGATGAACGTGCTTTGGCTTTAATGTTGTTTGTAAACAATGACCCTTCTAAAGGCCACAAGCGAGAGTAAGTAAGGTTATTGAAACATGTCAAGCTACGCATAATCATATTTAATACAATAACCTGTGGGTTGGTCATTTATTACTATTTCAACCTTTATGTGCACATAAGTGATTTTAAAAATATTCTCTGTCTCAATGGTTGCAGGCGTTGTACTTATGAACCCCCGTCCACGTATTTTCAAAGCCACCATTGCATTAAATGAAAAATTGAATCTGAATATTTCGCTCTTCTCTTTTAAACATCCACTTAAACAATGACACTCACATATTCTTATAAACATACATATACCAGAAATGCAGTTTACATTAGTCTTTGATCTAATGATCTGACATAGTCCAACGTCACCCTTTCGTACAACCCTTAGGGCTGTATACCTTGTAGTTTTTGTTTACGTTTTGAACATGGAGAAGAAATGATGAATTCCTATTGTGACTTCTAATATAGCGCGACTTACAGCACTTGTACAATAAATAATTTAGGCCATTACAAATATTTAAAAAAGTTTTTGTCCCTCCGGTGTTGGGCCACTGAAGGGGGGGGGGGAAACAAAGAGAATTTTTTTATTATAGCAGACAGTACATGCAAAGTAAGTTTGCATCTGTATGATGTTATTTTCTCTTCTATTCCATAAAAAATTAAAAATTGTGAAAAATTCTACGTGCCTTCAAAGCTCGTATATATGCGATTTTCACAGGATATCTTTAAAAAAGCGATAGATGCATTCATGGTTTGAAATCACGTTTATTTTCATAATGAAGGCTAAATCAGAATAGTGTTGCAAGTAATACCGTGCACAAGTTAATTTGCAAAACACCCCTATTTTTCGGTCTTCGATTCATTAGTTGCTATTTTTTTTATATTCATAATTTATAAGTACTAACCACTTTACAAGTTTTGAAAAACACCTAAACGGTAAACTTGGAAAGTTATGCCAACCCAAAGTTCAAAGGTATTGCAAGTATTCTCGGATGACGCTAGTAGTAACTAATTGAGATTTAAAAGAGCAATATGCCTTCTACCACCAAAAATATAACGCATCATCACTGGCATGCCGAACCTGCATAGGGGCACGTTTCCCAGCTTCCATAAAAATTAACGGTAATTTTACGTCCATTTCAAGCCTAATTTCAAGTGAAATCTCAATTTCAATTTTAAGTTCTCTTCCACATCTAATTTCATGTTTCAGCTTCCAGTCTGAATTGGTCCAAACGAAAGTCTGATATGTTCAATTTCAAATCCAATTTTAAGGAAAATTTGAAGTTTAGTTTTTAAGCAATAACAGTAAATTAGGTTCAACTTAAAGTCCAACTTTCAGTACCAAACTTGATCCAATTTGATCCCAACGTCACATCCAATTGAAGTATAATTTCAAGCTCAATTCTAAGTTCACTTTCCTTTTCAAGTCTGATTTGAGTACAATATCAAGTCCAATTCATTATCTTTTGATGACAAAAATTTTACGATAGCGTTAAGTTTTCTTCCTGAGTTATGGCCAATCGTGACGATATCGTGAAATGTTTGTCATCGTAAGATTATGAATCTACGGATAAGAAAAACGTAATTTTTAAGAATTAGAACATAGATTTTCCGACATTTCTTTGAAATTTTCTACCACCGTGAAAGATTTTGTAGAATTTTTTTTCCAGAAAGTATTTTTTGTGGATAAAACTAAGAAAAATAACTAATATTTTCATAAAATAGGATTTTCTCAGCGATGCTTAGTTCCTGAGAAATAATTATTTGAGATAAATAAATGTTTATAAAAATTATCTTTTCCGGTTTTAGAATAACAAAAAACACTATCGTAAAGTTTTTTCACTAAAAAATAATGAATTTGCAAATAAGAAAACAATATTTAAAAAAAAAATCTTTGAATAAGAACATAGTTTTCTCGACTTTTCTTTACCACTGCCGTGGAAAATTTTGTGAAAATTGGTATTTTTCCTAGATTGCTGAGAAAATTTTCTTGTATCTTTACAAAAAAATCTTTGTTCTACGATGCTTGATTCAAGAGTTATGAATTTTTCAAATAAGCGATGTCCTAGAAAATCGGAAAATTTCCCTTAGAGCTTTCAGGGAAAACTGGAGATCTCGATTTTTTCAATACTGTTTTTTTTTTTCAATAAGCCCATAAACTATGCCCGTATGCCAAATGTCTATGTCATACAATTCTGAGGCACTGCACCAAACCGCAGATTTGTGCGAAAATAATTGGTGCTGTGGCGTGAGCAGAGATCTGTTCACTTTACTTTCGGGACGTTAGTTTAGTCGATGGGATTGTTGTATCATATCACACGGCGTTTTATTTTCGGCAACCAATCTTGCGATTTGGCAAGTGTTGAAGCCGTTTATGCGATTTATTTTTACGCAATTCGTAATTTACGTGAATTTAATGCTTGAAGCAGCGCACTAGAGCGAGGGCGAGGAAAAAGACTAAGCAAAATATTCAATGAGAGTGCGTTTCTATTAGATGGTTTGAATACTCAGCTGTAGTGACGTCATATCAGGTACGGGTTTTACACACAATGGTGTATTCGGACAACTATGTTATAGCGTTATTTAAGATATAAGTATAATAGGTAAGTATATTTCAAAATGCGATTCTTCTCATTCGCACAAACACTGTTTGATGCTAGCGCTGCTTCGACGCACTATGGATCCTCTCCATACAAAAGCTGGACAAAAATAAACAAGTTGTCCGAAGATACTAAAAATGCCACTTAATGGTAATTTTGTGTACCTAAATCTGATTTTTACATTTAAAATGTTCTAAAATTGTCATATGAACGTCTAAGGTTGATTAAAATTTTTATTAATACTGTAAATCATATAGGGCGAAGTCCTGTATGGCCGGACAGGCCGCTATGCCTATGATTGATGTTTTTAAATAAACATGAAACTCAGAAAACTGCTGGAAAGAATATGTAAATTTACAAAGCTAACTGGTATTATTTATTTTTCTAAGTATCGGCTAAATGAGGTACACTCAAGTCACTTTTCACGCGAATGATGCGTTCCACGTAAATCGAAACAGCGTAAATTCCGAAATTCGCGTTAAGTACCGCGTAAATTTCAAAATCACGAAAAAACCACGTAAATTCTGAAATTTGCGTAAAAAGCGATTTCAATGTATTTTAATTTTAGGTAAAAATACTAAAATGAGCAATTCTGTTAGTATTGAATACCATAGCAATAACAAAATGAAATATTAATTATTTTTTCTTATAATACTAAAAGGATATATTCATTTAGTATTAAATATCAGCTGAATAACTTAACGAGATATTTCATTTTTTTCTTAAAATGTCAAAATGAGATATAGATTTAGTATTGAATAGCATAGTAATACCAAACTGAGATATTCGATTGACGTCCCGTGTGCAAAAACATTTGATATTATTTAGGTATTGCAATAGCCAAATCAGTTATTATTTAAGTGTTTATAGAACATTTTTTAGCTATTATTTTAGCTATTTTACCTCTTATATCAACCTCGTCAATACCAAATTCAGATATGCAGTTATTCACCCAAAAAATATCTGGATCAGGTATTCTTCAGTAATTTTCTCCTGCTCGGGATACTTACACTTAACATACAGTATATATTTAGCTCTATTTGTCATTTTCTTTTTTCACTTTTATTTTCCACAAAATAACAAAATAACGCAGTTTGCTTCGATCCCCAGGTATCGAACTCATCAGCGAAGGTGAAAAACCAGTCTGATGCCGATCCTTCCAAGAGTAAATGCACATCTCTTAACAGCTGTCTCTCTGAGACTCCTTCGCGTTGGGCTATTTTATTTAGTTTGTATAGAAATCTCGAATCTCCAGCAAACCTAAACTTCCACTTTTCTACTCGATGCTGTTGATCTCTGCCATGCGCGTGATGTCGCGGATGACCCTCATCAGCACGATTCTGGTTCCTCCTAAACCGTTCGCTGGGTATGAAACTAGCGCATGATGACTCACCATCGCAAGAGTACGAATCCTCTGAATCCATACCACTGTACCTTCTCCTTGCCGCATTGCTCGGCATCTGGTGATGGTTAACCCTTCTTCTGTCGTCAGTTTTCCTTGCTATGACGTTACGCTCCTGCTCATCGGATGAGTTTTCACATTGCCTATCTCTATGCGCTCTATCTGTATTGGCTGGTAAACGGCTTGGTAATGCGTACCATCGGTGCCTTGTGCACTGGGCATAAAATAGACCCCACAGTGGTTCACAGCCTCTTACCTAGCAACTCCTACCCCAACCTCCTCGTGGTACCAGCCGGGATACGAGCAACCTCGGTGGAGATCGGGTAACCAACCCCGGTGGAAACCAAGGTCGTATGCTGACAGGGGAGGAGGGCTCCTTCGAGCTACGTTGGCCCTCCGGCGATACTGTGGGGTTGGTTGCGGGCTTTGCAAATCACTGAACTGAACCACTAAAAAACCAAAGCAATAGACTCCGTAAGTAATAATAATAACTCTAACTGGAACAATCGGCAAAGACCCAGGCGACGAAAATGGACTAACGATTGGAAATTAGGATAACGAACGAAAACGGCCTTAGACTTGTCGACTTCGCCACCTCCAAGAACATGGCCATACGTAGTACCTTCTTCCAGCATAACCTCTACCATCGGTATACCTGGAGATCACCCAACCAGACAGAATCACAAATCGACCACGTTCTGATAGATGGTCGGCACTTTTCATTATCGACGTCAGAACCTATCCGGGCGCTAACATTGATTCGGATCATTACCTAGTGATGGTAAGGATACATCAAAAACTATCTGTTGTGAACAACATACGATACCGCCGCCCGCCACGGTATAATCTAGCGCGACTGCAGCAACCGGAGGTCGCCGAAAACTACGCGTTATCTCTCGAAACCGCGCTGCCGGAAGAGGGTGAGCTGGATGAAGCCCTTTTTGAAGACTGTTGGAATGCCGTGAAAACAGCCATTAACAGCGTAGCGGAGAACGTCCTAGACAGTGTGGCACCGAATCGACGTAAGGAATGGTTTGACGAGGAATGCCAGCAGATATTGGATGAGAAGAACGCAGCGCGGGCACAAATGCTGCGTAGAGCCACCCGTCAGACTGTGGAGCGATACAAACAGAAGCGGAGGCAGCAAACCCGACTCTTCAAGGAAAAGAAGCGCCACCAAGAGGAGAAGGAGTGCGAAGAACTCGAACAGCTGTACCGCTTTCACGACACACGGAAGTTCTATCAGAGACTCAACGGATCTCGCAAAGGCTTCGTGCCGCGGGCCGAAATGTGCAGAGATAAAGATGGAGGTATCTTGACTGATGACCGTGCGGTGATCGAAAGGTGGAAGCAGCACTACGATGAACACCTGAATGGCGCGCAGGCGGAAGACCATGATAGCGGAGGAAGTGACCACATTGGTGCAGCAAGCGACGAAGATGTGCCACCCCCATCCATAAGGGAAGTTAAAGAAGCCATCCAGCGGCTGAAGAACAACAAAGCAGCGGGAAAGGATGGCATTGGAGCGGAACTTATTAAAATGGGCCCGGACAAGTTGGCCGGCTGTCTGCATCAATTGATTGTCAAGATATGGAATACGGAACGACTACCGGAGGAGTGGAAAGACGGGGTTATCTGCCCTATCTACAAGAAAGGTGATAAGCTGGATTGTGAGAACTACCGAGCCATCACTATCCTGAATGCCGTCTACAAAGTGCTGTCCCAAGTCCTCTTTCATCGACTATCGCCAATAGCCAATAGATTTGTGGGAAGTTACAAGGCCGGCTTCATGGAAGGTCGGTCTACAACAGACCAAATCTTCACTCTGCGGCAGATCCTCCAGAAGTGCCGCGAATTCCGAGTCCCCACGCACCACCTGTTCATCGATTTCAAAGCCGCATATGATAGCGTAAACCGACAAGAGCTATGGAAAATTTTGGACGAAAACGGCTTTCCGGGTAAGCTGACTAGACTTATCATGGCTACGATGGATGGGATCCAGTGCTGTGTGAGAATATCGGGTGGATTGTCGGACCCATTCGAATCTCGCAGGGGACTTCGACAAGGAGATGGTCTTTTCTGCCTGCTATTCAACATTGCGCTTGAAGGTGTTATAAGGCGAGCGGCGATCGAAATGCGGGGCACGATTTTCAATAAATCCAGTCAATTTATCTGCTTTGCTGACGACGTGGATGCTGTCGGCAGAACATTTGAGGCGGTGGAAGATCAGTACACCAGACTGAAACGCGAAGCAGAGAAGATTGGATTGCAGATAAATACGTCAAAAACGAAGTATATGCCGGCGGGCGGGACGGAGCGCGACAGGGCTCGCTTGGGCAGTACCGTGGTAATCGACGGGGATGAGTTCGAGGTAGTCGACGAGTTCGTATACCTTGGCTCGCTGGCAACAGAGGACAACAATACCAGCCGTGAGATTAAAAGACATATTATCAGCGGAAGTCGGGCCTACTACGGACTCCATAAACACTTGCGGTCGAACTATTTGAGCCCTCGTACAAAGTGCACACTGTACAAAACGCTAATTAGACCGGTTGTCCTCTACGGGCACGAAACGTGGACATTGCTAGAAGAGGACCTACGAGCACTCGGAATTTTCGAACGGCGGGTGTTAAGAACCATCTTTGGCGGAGTGCAAGAGAACGGTGTATGGAGGCGAAGAATGAACCACGAGCTCGCGCGTCTCTACGGCGAATCAAGTATTCAGAAAGTGGTTAAAGCTGGACGGATACGTTGGGCAGGACATGTTGCTAGAATGCCGGACAACTATCCTGCAAAAATGGTTTTCGCATCAAATCCGGTAGGAACAAGACGAAGAGGGGCACAGCGAGCGAGGTGGCAAGACCAGGTGGAGCGAGATCTGGCGAGCACTGGGTGCCCGCGGGACTGGAGATCAGCTGCCATGGACCGAAACAGATGGAGAAATTATACTGCGCAGGCCTTGTCATAAGACGATAGGCCATTTAAGTAAGTATCTCTATGCGCTCGGTTCTGGTATTATCTATTGCCGGTTCTGGTATTATCTATTGATTCCTACTTCACTAACCATGCGCATAAGATTGAAAAGCATCTTCTCCTATTCGGTCGCCCAAACGAGCAAATAAATTCTCAGCAGCACTTTTTGTGACAGCTAAAACTAATATATTTTATTGATAAGGTTAGATACTAATACTCAGAGGTGGGCACCGCTAATCAGCTAACCGCTAACATTTTAGCTAGCGAGTAGCGCGTTCGCTAGGTTTTAAATGTGCTAGCGCTTCTATTACCTTCCGATAAACATAAGTACTACTAAATAAACTACCAGCCACTAATTTTTGGAAATAATTTTTGGAAATCGTTCAACTAGCCATGAATGAACTATATTTGCTCGCGTCGCGAACAGCAGCGAGAAATTTTATCAATTTGTAAGAAACCGCACACTTATTTTTGTTATTATTTTCAAAAATTAGCGGCTAGTAGTTTATTTAGTGGCACTTTAACTTATCGGAAGCTAATGAAAGCGCTAACAGATTTGAAACCTAGCGAACGCACTACTCGCTGGCTAAAAGGTTAGCGGTTAGCTGATTAGCGGTGCCCACCTCTGCTAATACTGCTTTACATTCTTACTTTTCAATTTCCTCCCACGCTTACGAATCGCTATCAGATAGATTTTCTTCACTCTCCTACTTTTTACTGCTCACCCTGTTGAATTCCTTTTTCCATTATTTATCTTTACATGAATTTAAACACTGTAGTCACGATATCTTCTGCGGTTTGCTGTATTCCAATCAGTAGCAAATTTTCCGTCTGTTTACAGGTATCCTACAGGTAAGTATTTATGCAGGTAAGTTTACCCTTCAATTGTTTTCTATTTTTACTTACAGGTTTCAGGTCTAGAATGATAATTTTATCCAATATATCACCTATTGACCTCAAGAGAAACACTATAATATCTATATTTTCTATAGATTGAACAACAATTTGGACTAAATTGTACTTCCTATTTAGATACGATCGTAAACAAAATTTTTATGCTAACTATACTGCGAGAAACGTCACTTTAATCAAATGGTTGCCAGACTGATTTGTAAACAAGAGTTCAGCCGCGGTAACATCTCCATCATTTTTACCTCCATATGCGAAGAATCATTTGCTCTATGTGGTGTGCTCGTTCGCAGACCGTTGTCTTTTAGGATTTCCGCCGTTTCTATCGGGATTGTCCCGGTTTCTTTCTGCATGGTGCTCTGATTTCCGTCCTCCACATTCGTTTGATTCATTTGGGTCGCATTTCCCCCTGTTGCGCCCTCCGTATCGTTGAACATGTCATTGATACGTTCTTTAATCATTGATGTTGGCAGTGCAATCTTAAGGCACCCATACACGTACGTACATGTTGGCCGAAAATGTTGGTGAATTCATGTTCGTCCAACACGCTCGTCGGTGTGTGAGTGCCACGAACCAAACTGACAGAAGAAAATGTTCGGCTCGCCGCTCGACCGGAATGATCCTCCAACATTTTGTTCATTTCCAACCCATTTCGCCATCGAAGCAAACGGTGTTGCATTAATTTTTATTAGCGTCTGAATATGTTCTGAAAGTTGGGTAATAGAATGTACTGTGTTCAGTAACTTACTTACTTATGTGTCCATGTTCGCCGGTCCGGCAGAACAAAGGGATGAAATCAGAGATCTCCACTGCTGACGGTTACCCGCCATGGCTTTTACCTGTCGCCAGGACAGGTTCTCGTCTACAGCCCGGATGTCGTTGGCTACGCTCCGTCGCCATGAGACTCTGGGTCTGCCTCTTCTACGCTGTCCTTGTGGATTCCAGTCGAGTACTGCTCTGCAAACCTCGTTCGCTCCTTTCCTCAAGGTGTGTCCGATCCACTTCCACCTACGTTCACGAATTTCTGTGGCTATCGGCCGATGACACCGACGATGGAGCTCCTCATTGGATATCCAATTATCAGGCCACCAGGCACGAATAATGTATCGCAGGCACCGCTTAATGAATACCTGCAGCTTTTGCGTTGTCTCCGCTGAGACGCACCACGTTTCACAGGCATACAGCAGAATGGATTTGACGTTTGAATTAAAGATTCGGGTAGAGCGTAGAGTGACCTGGTTTGAGCGCCAAATGTTTCGCAGACCTGCAAAGGCACCCCTGGCCTTCCTAATCCGTGTGGCTATATCAGTCTTGGTACCACCATCGGGCGTTGTTTGGCTACCAAGATATTGAAAGGCGTCTACCTGCTCAACTTGTTGTCCCGCTACTGTGAAGTTGGTGGAATTGTCAGTGTTCACTACCATAGACTTAGTTTTCGCTACATTTACTGTGAGACCTGTTGCCTGGGAGCTCTCGGAGAGGTCATCTAACTTGCTCTGCATATCGTTTCGGCGTTGTGCGAGCAAGACAATGTCGTCGGCTAGGTCGAGGTCATTTAGCTGCTTCATCGTTAGAGGATTCCAAGGCAATCCTCGATTTGGTCTACTGTCAATTGTTCTAACTAACATCTCATCCATAACGATGAGAAACAGAAGCGGTGATAAAATGCAGCCCTGTCTCACGCCAGCAGTAACCCTTATGGTGTCGGACAAGACTCCGTCGTACAAAACCTTGCACGAGAACGCCTCGTACCGAGTCTCGATGAGATGGACTACTGTTCTACCTGACTCACTGCGAATATGCGTATTATTGAAATAAAACGTAACCATACGTTTTATTCGTTTATAACGCATATGCAGTTAATATCGATAACAAACGATTTTTTATAAGTTGTGCTTTTGTTATTGCGTTTAATTTGTAAAAAGTTGCATAGATAACAATTCAGTTTCACAATACAATTATTGCGTACTACTGGCACATGAAATATAACGTTTAAGTACGTTATTTTTAGTGATCAAAATTAACGATATTTTCGATACAAAGGCGATATTTTTCGAAACCTTTCGAACCAACACGATCCCGCGAACACAACGCATATTCGCAGTGAGAGTGAGACAGGTAACACAGTAGCTTATCTGGAACTCCTCTACGCCTAAGTGCGCCCCAGATGTTTTCGTGATTGAGTCGGTCGAACGCCTTTTCGAAGTCAACGAACACCAGCAGAAGAGAGTCCTGGAATTCGTTGATCTGCTCCAATATAATGCGGAGCGTTGTGATATGGTCTACACATGATCGGCCAGCACGGAATACAGCTTGCTGCCGCCGGAGAGTAGCGTCGATCTTCTCCTGGATCCGGTTGAGGATTACCTTACAGAGTACTTTGAGAGTAATACAGAGCAACGTGATGCCACGCCAGTTACCGCATTCAGTTAGGTCTCCTTTCTTAGGGACTTTGACCAATATGCCCTGCATCCAGTCCACCGGAAAAGTTGCGGTTTCCCAAATATTGCTGAAAAGCTGATGCATCATCTGGGTTGACAAAGATGGGTCAGCTTTGAGCATTTCGGCTGAAATACGATCTATCCCTGGCGCTCTATTGGATTTCATACTCTTGATGGCTGCTACAATTTCATTCGGCGATGGCGCCTCCGAGTTCATACGAAAGAATCAGAAGAGTTGTTCAAAATGTTCAGTCCATCGCTTAAGCTGTTCTGTACGGTCAGTCAATAGCTGACCAGCTCTGTCCTTTAGCGGCATCTTTGTATTCATCCTGGCACCACTAAGGCGGCAAGAAATATCGTACAACAAACGGATATCACCATTGGCGGCGGCGGTTTCTCCTTGTTCGGCAACTGTTTTACCTGACTCACTGCGAATATGCGTGTTATTGAAATAAAACGTCACCATGCGTTTTATTCGTTTATAACGCATATGCAGCTAATATCGATAACAACCGATTTTTTATAAGTTGTGCTTTTGTTATTGCATTTAACTTGTAAAAAGTTGCATAAATAACAATTCAGTTTCACAATACAATTATTGCGTACTACTAGCACTCGCAATATAACGTTTAAGTACGTTATTTTTAGTGATCAAAATCAACGATATTTTCGATACAAGGGCGATATTTTTCGAAACCTTTCGAACCAACACGATACCGCGAATACAACGCTATGCGCAGTGAGTCAGGTAACACAGTAGGGAGTTAGTGCAGGCTCTCTTGTCCCGCCTACAAGCACGTTTAACAGCCCTCTCCGGTTCGACGTATCGTTGACGGGCAGCTGTCTTAGCCGATCTGGTCCGCGCTCGCTCAATGCCTTTTCGCCTCTCTCCGCTCGTCGATCTTCCTCCAAGTTTCATCCGAAATCCACTCCCTCCGCCCACTGCGCGCTTTGCCGAGGGTTTCGTCACTGGTCGTGATGTTCAGTGTAGGTACAGGTTAAGGTAGGTGTGTTCAGTAAAGGTACTAAATAATATGAAACAGTTTGGAAAGAAGTTATTTGTTTTTGGGTATTGATTATTTTCATCTGAGATTTGTAAAATGTTAAACTGTACCTGACGATACTAAAAAAAACAAACATTCTGTTGTTTCAGATGGAGGAATCTCGTGCTATGCCACCATTTAGGTGCGACCGAATTGAAACTGGAAAACTAGTTAAGGAATGGAGAGCGTGGAAAGAATCGCTTGAATGTTATTTCGCAGTTCATGACGTAAGAGATCAAATGGTCATGAAAGCAAAGTTGCTTTATTTTGGGGGACCTGCACTGCAAACAGTATTCAAGAATCTTAAAGATCAGGGTGATATTCCCGTTGTGGCTATAGTCCCGAACGGGTACGACGCAGCTATCGATAAACTGGATGAGTTTTTTGAACCACAACACCAGAATACTTGCGAACGGAAGCGACTCCGTCAGATGAAGCAGAAATCTGTAGAGAGATTTCCTGATTTTATTATTCGTTTGAAACACCAGGCCGCCAACTGCGGATTTGAAAAATACGGTGTAGAAGTTGGTAGAATGTTGACGGATATCTATCTTACTGATGCTGTTGTTGAGGGTTGTTGCGAATGATGTACGCAGGAGAATTCTTTTGAAGGATTGGACTTTTGCTGAAATAGAAGCGTTGAGAATCTCCCATGAAGGAGTCGATACGCAATTGGACGAGATTGTTTCCGCCCAGCCTGCAGAAAAAGTTTACAAAATTGAGCCATTTAAATACCAACACTACAAATACAATACCATACTTAGCTAATACAAATGCTATGATTAGCTAAGTAAATACGTCTTCTACACGAACTTGTTATAACTGTAATCGAAAAGGTCATATTGCTGCTTCATATATTTGTCCTGCTCGTGGTAAACAATGCAGACATTGCAAGACCTATGGTCATTTTAAAAAGTTGTACCGTAAGCCGAAAGGTCGAGACGGAAATAAACAAGTTCGGGCAATAGAAAATGATCAATTACCAGGTGTTTCTAATCGTTCAAACGATAATGAATTGGCGGGGTACGTATTGAAATGCTTATCGACTCGGGAGCAGATGCAAATTTAATTAATGGGAAAACATGGTCAAAATTGAAAGCGGAAGGTGTAACTGTTTTTTCCTCGACAAAGGAGTGCACTCGTATTCTCAGACCATATGGTAGTATTGCCCGTTTCTTTGGTAACAAAACGCGCTGCTCACTTTTTTGATCGCTTGATATCGTCGCAGAGAGAATCTGCTTGGCTATATGTAAGCTATCAGTATATATTATGTTTGTCTAGTACATAAGCTATTGATTTACTTGACAAAATAAACGATATTTGCCCCCGCGACGATTCTGGCGACGGTTTCGCCCGCGACGGTTATAATTCATCGCGTACGAAAGAGTGGGAAATTGTTAATAATACTCCGCTAGTGATTTTAGGCTCGTTCGTTGCGGATATAAGTATTGTAAACAAAGTTAAGTTGTTCGACTGAATTTTTAGTCGTAGATGGCGGCCAACATTGTTTGCTTGGGGACGAAATGGCAAAACAGCTTGGTGTTTTGCAAGTTGGTCTACAAGTAAACAATGTGGAGCAAACTCTAAAACCCTTAACAAAAATTGATGGAATCAAAGCACATATTCACATACAGGCTCAAGCAGTTCCTATTTTCCAACCAATGCGACGAATTCCGGTTCCCTTGAAACAGACAGTTGAAAGGAAATTGGATCAATTGTTGAAGTGAGACATCATTGAACAGAAACAGGTACCTACAACAAGGGTATAACCTCTAGTGGTGGTTGGCAAGGCCAACGGAGAACCACGTATGTGTTTAGATCTCCATCGCGTCAATGAAGTGGTTTTAAGAGAACATTATCCCATGCCCATCGTCGATGATCAGATCGCACGCTTAGGAAGAGGATCCGTGGAGTAAACTGGATATCCTAGAGGCATTCCATCAGATTGAACTGGCAGAGGGCTCGAGGGACATAACAACTTTTATTACAACCCGGGGACTGTTCCGTTTTAAGCGTTTGCCATTTGGACTGATAACAGCGCTCGAATTATTCCAAAAAGCAATGGACGAAATACTCTCAGGATGCGAAGGGTATGGTACCTCGACGACATAATCGTAGAAGGAAAGGATTTGATGGAACGCGATAATCGCCTGGAAATGGTAGTTTAAATCTGACAGTCATATTACATAACGTTATTAATAAATAGATATGCATCATTGTTAATTTTTTTTCTATTTTCTTAAGAAATATGACATACGAATGTAAGATATTTCAAATTTGCAGGTATTGTCGCGACTACAAAACCGACGTGTAGAACTCAATTGGACGAAATGCCAATTTAGAGTCATTGAGTTGGATTTCTTTGGTCTCAAAATCTCACAAAATGGTGTAAGTCCTGCCGAATCAAAAATACGAACATTAATGGCTTTTAGAGAACCACAAAATGAAGCTGAGGTACGTAGCTTTCTTGGCTTAGCAAACTACATGAACAAATTTATACCTAATTTGGCTACAATAACAGACCTCATAGTCCATAGACAAGTATTGGCGCTGGCATCGCTGGTTATTTACAGGTTATGTTCTGTTTTGCTATGTACTGCACTACAAATGTCAAACTTGTTTACATTTAACTTGTGCAGATCAATAACAATCATACAGCGTTGGTAGGTTAAACACACTTGAAGATTCTTCTTGCGAAAAATGGTGCGGAAATGAATACTACGTAGTCAGCTGTAGACGTGGCTGCTGATTATCTAAACGGTAAGCGGGTCCAGCGGGATCGTTTTATAAGTCTGTTCGAAACGGATTGAGTCCCGAATGAAACTTTCCACAATTGAGCGCTGGATCGTACTTTCATTTAACCGCAACCCAATAAACTGAGTGGGGCAGATATTCGGCAACTTCTCGGTAGTAAACATAATCACGAAGCACGAAAATATCCTAAATAAAAATAACTGCTGCTTTAGCGACCTATTTTGGCGTGATAGCCGGTAACTCTGCGGGCGCCACAGACTGTACTTATTCCAACACCAGCAGCTGCTCCCGGCACCCTCAGCGATTTCGAAATAGATAGAAAATAAATTTAAGCACGGTCGAGTGTTTGATAACAGGAATCCGTTTATACGATTTACACTATTCCGCAACACCGAACAGCTGTTTTTGGTAAACGTAAACATACTTTTGACACTTGTAGCTCAGAAAGTGCTGGCTGCTTGCTGAAGATGATCTCCCAGAAATACAATGGGCACACTAGCGCCTCTACTTGTCTAGAGGTATGAGGTCTGCTACCGTTGCCACAACGGATCATTGGAAAAGCTAAAAAATTTCACAGATGGCTCCAACATAGACATGTTCTGCCAAACACACTCGACGAACGTCTATGACCGACTGTCAAACTGCCTTGCAATCTGATTGGTCCACCTAAAAAGACCGGTTCAGATTAACCGTTATCAACCGTCAACAACAACGGAACGGCAAGAAATTATGACGTGTAATCTGTATCACCATTAAAGTTTACTCTAAATATGCCACGTGGGGCTTTAGTGTCCATCTAGCGGTAAGCATGAGCAAAAGCTACCTACAATGATCCATTGACGAACCTTTACGAAGGTTGCTTTTAAAGGAAACGAAGTTTGAATGAACAGATAAGCATTCACAATCATTTTTAGCCATAAAAACAGCTATGGGTAATGCCGGAAATCTTGGGTTCTATAAAGTCAAAGATCGTACTGTCGTTATAACTGATGCCAGTCCGGTAGGACTTGGAGCATTGCTGGTTCAGTTTGATAGCTTTAATACTCATCGTATAGTAAGTTTTGCATCAAAGTCTCTTACAGAAACTGAATGTCGGTATTGTCAAACCGAAAAAGAGGCTTTAGCAATTGTTTGGAGTGTGGAATATTTTCGGTTTTACCTTCTAGGAAAATCATTTGAGATTTTTACTCATTGCAAAGCACTAAGCTTTCTATTTTCTAAACGCTCTAAACCGTGTGCCCGAATCGAACGTTGGGTTTTAAGGCTTCAGGCGTTTGATTATACAGTAGTGTACAAGCCAGGGTAAAGTAACGTGGCTGATTCTATTTCTCGTCTTGCTGTGCAGGATCCTATGCCGTTTGATCCTCTAGATGAAATTATTATTCGTGAAATAGCTCTAGATGCTACCAGTTCTGCAATACTAGCGTTGAGTTCTCAAAACCAGATGATGAAGTAGGCGGAATCAGAGAAATCGTGTGATTGCGAATGAGTTATGTAATTTTGAAGGGGTTCTGCTAAGAGGTGACCGTAGAGTGAACCCAAGCGCTCTCAGAGACAAGGTCTTGAAAACAGCACATAAGGGACATCCCGGTATTACAATGATGAAGAATCACATGAGATCGAATGTTTGGTGGCCAAAAATGGATGTGGCTATAGAGAGGTTGGTGCGAAACTGTAGAAGCTGTACATTAGTTTCAGCACCGGAAGCTCCAGAGCCAAAGCATCACAGTAAACTGTCCTGTTCTCTTGACTTTTTAGAACCTCTTCCAGAAGGTCAACATCTGCTTGTAATAATCGACTGCTACAGTAGTAGATATGGAGGTATGTGAAATGGAATCAATCACTGCAAACGACGTTATACGGAAGTTATCTATCACGTTCAGTAGATACGGTATTCTTGATTCTATAAAGGCAGATAATGCACCACAGTTGAGTACTGATTGTAACGAATTTCGAATGGTCTGTACAGAAAACGGCATAAGACTGCTAAACACTATCCCATATTGGCCACAGTAGAACGGGGAAGCGGAACGGCAAAATCGCTCGATCCTGAAACAGCTTAGAATTGCGCAGGTGTTGGGGCGGGATTGGAAGAAAGAGTTGCGTCATTATTTGTTGATCTATCATGCCACCAAACATCTGTCTACTGGAAAATCACCCGGTGAGCTTATGTTTGGACGTAAAATTAAAAGCAAACTTCCAACGCTTACGAATTATCAGGAAGATGATAGCGTACGCGAAAGAGATGCTGTTTTGAAGGATAAAGGGAAGGAATATGGCGACAGAAAACGTCATGTGAAAGAAAGCGATCTTCAGTGCGGAGATTCTGTGCTAGCAAAACGGATGCGCATGGGAAACAAACTGGAAAGTGATTTCGAATATATCATGTTCCGTAAATCTGGCGCAGATACCACTATTCAATCGAAAGAAACGGGAGAGCAATACCGTAGAAATGCAGCTCACCTAAAGAAGGTCGGAGAACAGCAAACTGCAGTCTCATCTGATTTAAATGATTTGCAGGATATTCATGTCGAAAAACATGACACTATTCATCCACCTACGACGATGTCAAAACGAAACATTCAACAACCAACAAAATACCGTGATTACGTTGCATATTAAAACAATAGCAAGCTTATGACTATTTGAATAATAAATAGGGTATGTTGCTACATCGTCGTAATTGCCTATTCCCGTCCTATCCAATACAAATTATTAAAAATATCAGCATTTTTATGACACACAATGCAAAACTAGTTATTTCCTAATATTTTAGTTAGTTGTCTATCATACGCGATCAATCAAAGTGAGCTGAGATCTATTTAAATGCTTTTTATCATTAAAGAAGTCTTACCAGCCAAATTTCCTACGTTTTTCGTGCGACGAAGAAGACAATGTCGATTAATCGTTTTAATTTCCGTCGTTCATAAATGAAAATAACTCACGCAACGTATTGTCGTTATTCTACAGCCAGGAAAACTTGCCTGACCTGCAGAAATTTTGTAGAATAACATTTGTCATGCCGTCCTACACAAATACATGCGCGTTAGCTTCGTAAACATTGTTGTGATTTTTAGTTCGGACGGTGAAAAATTTTGATAGACGGATTTTAAAACGGTACGACGAATTTTAGAAATAAAGTCAGTTGCGTAATTTCAATAATATGCTTTAATAGTCGCTTTTCAGTGATTTCAAAGTTCACGGATCGGAAGGTAAGTGTGTTAGTCAAATCAGCACAAAAATTTTTGGAGTATTCATTAAATCCATCCAACAAATGATGAAAATTGGAATGGCTTTTCTTATTACGACGGGAATTAGAAAAAAAAACCTATCATCATATTAGGCCGTATGAATAAAACAGTGTTGGAGATTTGATATTTCACTGGTTCACTTATTGAAGTAAAAACTCGCGTATACTTAAAAAGCTGACTTTCAGAATAATTAGATTTTATTGCTACGATAGATTGAAAGGATTGTATTTTAATGATCTTGTCACTGCGATTGCTTGATCGGCACTGAACTTTAATCTGATCGATACGATTATTACATATAAATTTATCTAATGATGACGCTGAGAGTGAGAGTATCTAAGAGATTGATAAGATTAAATTCACCACTGCACGGTGGATCCTAGCTACTTTGCTCTATTAATTATGATTCTGACGCGTCCATAAACTACTCTTATTCTTTTTAGTACTAACTTTAACATTACCGCCCGCCTTGAAATGGCGTACCATTTCAACTTTTATCTAATTTCTTCAAATCGACTAACTAATGCTGCTATATCTACATGTTTGCACAATTTTATATAATGTAATGCCACAAATTAACAAAGAAAACTGGATATCTGGAACATTCCGTTGACTTTACGGGATCGCTCGCCTAACGATCAAAATTAGATGAACTTGTTGTTTGAACATCTAAATTGCTGCGTCTCCTTCCGACTGGTTGTTGACTATGATGAATGAAATTCGACGATGACCATTGACGACGACTCTTGATGACGACGACTGATTACATTGAGCCGTGTACTTGACGGCTGAGTCGACGTCTTCGAAGTGAATGATTTCTGGAATCAGATGAGAGGCGTTCTTAAACAATCAAAACATACAAGGAAATGACTTCCCTGGAGAGGTGGCTTCGCGCCACCGCGAGCGCTCCACGCGCCGATGTGACTCCCGAACATAGATAGCGATGATTTATCGTCGTGGGGTTGGATACTGTATTTGTGATATAAAGCATGATGATTCAATCAGAACTGCGTGAGTGAAAGCAATTTTGGGTGGAAGCTTCTGCAGTTGGCGTCATCTTGGGTTGAAGCTATGTGAATCTCTGGGCCGTAGGAAATCGATGAACGTACGATGGTGATCCTGCTAATAAACAAGTTGTTGTTTTCTCGAAGACTAACGAAAGGAATCGTTACATAACTTTGCGTGGAAGTTCCTCAACCTCCACTGTATGCAAAACGCTCTGTAAGCATAATAAACTGGAAACGTTGGATTTGATTTTGATGACACGTAAGCAGACAACAGTAATTGTTAGTAGTGGGCCAGACGGGATAGAACTCCAACTCCAGATGTAATATTAAATGCCTCCCCTGGCCTCCGCAAAAGCGCTTAAGCGCTTTGCTGAAGAGAAGATTGGTCTTCCTCTTGTAACGGAGAAATGTTGTCAGAAACTGGTAGAACACAAATTTTAGAAATGGCTCTAGTATATATGCCATCTTTGGTCCTGATCTTAGCGACCCGAACCTTCCCGTCGTCTGCTGTGTGTACTTCAACCACTCTCCCAAGGCTCCACCGTAGAGGCGGTTGGTTGTCATTCTTAAGCTAAACCATCATATCTTTAGCCAAATTGTTCTGCTGTTTTGTCCATTTAACCCTGTTTTGCAGATTCGACAGGTACGATGTAGACCATTTTTTCCAGATTGTCTGTAGATACTTCTGGAACTGCTGCCATCGTGGTAAAGAATTTTCTCGGAGATGTTGCAATGAGGGCTCTACGATTGACACCATTCGACGATGGGTCAGAAAATGTCCTGGTGTAAGGATTTCCAAATCTGCAGAATCGTTGCTCAAGGGTGTTAATGGTCGACTGTTTAGACATGCTTCTATTTGCGTCAGTAAAGTGTAGAACTCTTCTGGCGTGACGACGTTTGTTTCTAGAGTGCGTTTTAGATTATACTTCATCGATTTTACTGCCGCTTCCCACAACCCCCCGAAGTTCGGCGATCGTGGCGGAATAAACTTGAAGTTGATGCCTGCATTAGCTGCAGCTTGGGGTATAGAGATGGTGAATTGTATAATTTGCGCAACTGGTCCAATTCCCTTTTTACGCGTAAGAAGTATCTAGCATTGTCGCACATGATGATTTCTGGCATTCCTCGACGCGCGACTAAGCGAGAAAGTGCACCGATGAATCCTTCCGCTGTTTGATCGGAAACCATCTCCATATGGATTGCCTTGGTTACTAGGCATACAAAAATGACCACATAGCATATTCGAATATCAGTTTTTCTATGCGGGAAACGGATTTCGAATGAGCCACAATAATCTACCCCTACACGAGCAAAGGGCGGAGCTGGACATACACGTTCTGAAGGAAGGTCTCCCATGATTTGCTCTTGGATTGTCGGCTTAACTCGGAAACAAGAAACACAGCTACGAATTACCTTTCTGCAAAGGTTTTTCAGACGGAGTGGCCAAAACCGTTCTCGAATACTGGTGACCAGCAATTGTTGTCCAGCATGTAACATAGTATGATGATAGTGGCTTACGATTAACAAAGTAAGAGGGTATGTGTTGTCTAGAATGATTGGGTATTTCCTGCCAAATGACACTGAAGCGTTTTTGAGCCGACCTCCAACGACAATGACACCATTGACCAGCTTCGGAAACAGAGGAAGAAGCCGAGAAGATTCACCTACTTGGCCTGTTGTTGAAAGCTGTGCAAGGTCCTCGGCGAAAGTTTCAGCTTGCGCAAGTTTCACTAATCCTATTATAGCAGTTTCACGTTCTTCGAGAGACAAATAGTCCGTTTTTTGATTGGCAGGGTTTCGACAATTGTATATAAATCTCCTACACAGTGCTATGATTCGAATTAGTGCTGACAGTGTCGATCATAGACTGAAAATTGCATTAACAGGTTGTGGTTGAGCAAGTGTAGCTACGACAGACTTTTCTTCTAGCAATTTTTGAAAATCTGCCTCTTACAACGAAGCAGACTTTGGCCACGAGTTTCTGGATTTTGACAGCCATGTTGGTCCATGCCACCAGGTAGAGTAATCTGCTAATTGTTCTGGTGTCATGCCGCCGGAAATTGCGTCTGCAGGATTCTCAGCACCAGCCACGTGCTTCCAAACTCCACTTCTGGTTACGTGCTGAATTTCGGACACCTTATTTGCCACGAACATTTGCCAGCGGGATGGCGACGAAGAAAGCCAGCATTTCACTATAGAGGAATCTGTCCAGAAGAATGGCTGAGCAGAGATAGAAATACTATTGCTGACCTTCTCATAGAGATGACTGAGCACGAGTGCGGAAGATAGCTCTAAGCGAGGAATGGTCATTTTCTTACGTATGCGACGAATATCATCCAGAGGTGCTACACGTGATTTCGCAGTAATTAGTCTAACTGAAATTTTACCATCATACGAAGTGCATCGGAGATACACGCATGCTCCTTATGCTTTTTCGGAAGCATCACAAAACCCATGAATTTCGGCTGCGATGGTGTTGTTATCAAATGCGAGCCAACGAGGAACTTTAAGAGTAGAAAGTCCAGCTAAGTTGCGACGAAATTCTAGCCACCAGTGCTGAAGTTCATCGCTGAGCGGTTCGATCCAGAAGCATCTTTGCTTCCAGAGGTCCTGGAGAAAAATCTTAGCTTGGACTTCGACAGGCCCTACTAATCCGAGTGAATCGAAGAGGCGTGCAAAATCGGACAATACGATACGCTTGTTGATCTCGGTGGACTTATTCCACTGAGGCACAGAGAATCTAAAGTAGTCCGTTCGAGGTTCCCATGAAAGTCCCAGGGTTTTAATTGTAGCTTTGGATGACTCGAATTTGAGAGATGTGCGATCATCCTTCAGGTCTTCGGGGATCGCTGCTAATATTTCCGAGCTGTTGGAGCTCCATTTTCTAAGGGTGAAACATGCAGATTCGAGTAGCTGATTCAATTCGGTGTAGACTCGAATGCCTTCTTCGACGCTATTGATTCCAGACAACATATCGTCTACGTAAAATTCCTTTGATAGGATCTTTGCAGCTACAGGATATTTTTCTTTCCCAAGATCAGCCAGTCGTTGTAAACGCTTCGAAGCGAGATACGATGCCGATGATGTCCCATATGTGACAGTTGTCAACTCGAACGTCCTTATTGGTTCATTTGCAGAGTCTCTCCATAAAATACGTTGAAAACGGTGATCAGTTGGAGCAATGTTGACCATACGATACATTTTGGCGATGTCAGCAACGACAGCGAATTTATGCAAACGAAAACGAAGGACTATTGAAAATAAATCTTCCTGCAACAGGACCGACCATAAGCGCTTCGTTGAGAGAAATACCAGATGCAGTCGAGCAAGAAGCGTCAAAGACAACGCGAAGTTTGGTGATAGTGCTGTCTGGCCGAAGAACAGCATGATGCGGCAAATAATACGGGAACGGTTGCGATTCAATTTCATCTGCCCCGACTGGTACTTCCTTCATATGGCCAAGCTCCAAATACTCGTGGATGAATGACGCATATTCTTTCTTTAACGCTGGGTTGGCATCCAAACGTCGTTCTAGTGAATGAAATCGTCGAAGAGCAATTGAACGACATTCACCTAAGCGATCAAGCAGGTGCGGCTTCTTCGGCAATGTCACTACGAATCTACCGGTCTTGTCTCTTATCGTCGTTTCATCGAAAAATTGTCCACACTTGGATTCTTCCAATGATAGTGTGCTAGTTGTTTGACACGATTCAAGTTCCCAAAACCGTGTAAGTAGCTCTTATAATCTTTCTTCCGCGCAAGAAACAGCGGCAATCGTGAAATCTTGGTTAGTTTCTTCCGTTACCTTGCCCGAAATAATCCACCCGAAATGGGTATTTTGCAAGGTTGGACCGCTTCCATTCACGTTGTATCGACCTGCTAGCAATAAGTCGTAGAACATTTCCGCTCCGATGATGAGATCTATTTTACTGGGATGGAAGAATTCAGGATAAGCCAACAAAATTCCTGTGGGGAACTTCCATCTATTTATATCGAGCTGCTTTATCGGCAAATCAGCAGTTACTTTTGGAAGGACAAAGAACTGCAACGGGATTGTGTATTGAGAAACAGGCAAATGGATTCAAGCATGTACTGACTGCTTGGAACAAGTGCTAGCTTAACCGATGCCTTTAACAGGCAGACATTCAAGACGACGAATGAATGAGTTTTTGAGCGAGATTTTCAGACATGAAACTCAATTAAGACCCAGAATCTAGCAAGGCGCGAGCTACGGTTGTATTCCCATAGCCATCGCTAATGTTGATAACAGCTGTAGACAACAGTACAGTGTTTCGAGTTGCTCGAGTGTTCGATGATGGCACGGTAGTATGGCTTGTAGAAGGGAAGTCTGTGATACATGGGGTGTGTGATTGAATAATGCTTGCGTTAGTGGCTTGAGTGTATGTTGTAAGTGGTGCTGGATATTTCGTCTGTGTAGAAACTGAAGGAACTTGAGCTTGGGATTTTTGCTGATTTTGTGGTGATAGCGAGTTCGGTGCTTGAAATCTCTTTCCAGATTGTGTGCCAGTAGATTGTCCTGATTTAAACTGTGAGTTTTGAGGATTGCCTGAGTGCAGGAGTGTGTGGTGATTTCTCCCACATGTGTGGCATGTGCCTTTTGAACAGAATTTAGATACCTGGCCTGGCGAGAGGCAGTTTAGACAAAGGGACTTTCGTTACACCTCGTCTATTCGATCAAGTATTTTCATTTTCATGAAACGATTGCACCTAAACATGGAATGGGCTTGCTCCCCACAAAATGGACACAACGATGATTGTAAAATGCCGCTATGGCTGACTGTAGATGAACGAGACTGGAAAGGCTTTCGTGTCTCTCCGCGGTTTGCTTGCCCAGACGAAATACTCCGTAAAACCATACACTGCTCCTTTAGATAGTCAATGAGTGCCCTGTAGGTCGGAATCTCTACAGAGTTGTGATAATTCTCCCAGTTTCTTAACGTATGCAAATCCAGTCGTTGACATACCATGTACTGAAGGTGGTACTCAATCTCTCCGTTTCTTCGCCAATCTTCTGAAGCATCATTACGTTGGTTTCAAAATCTCCTACCACACGATTTAGCTGCTCATAAGATTCTCTCTCCATTGGTTTGACTGCAAACAATGCATCCAAATAAGATTTGGCGATGAGCTTTTGACGTAGGACTACGTCTTTGTTTACTATACTGGGACTGGGTAGCACTTTGTAAAAACGAAAAATAAAAGTGTAACGTTTGAATGAAATATTTCAAAAGCTAATAGCTACTATACTACTGAACGAAACATAACAGTAAATATGTCGTTGGATAGATAAAATGTTCAGCAATTTTATAGTAACATATTAATAATAATTTTTTATACGCTAAATAGTGAAAATGTGTGTAAAGATTCAAGGTCGAATTTTTCCATACATTTCCCTTGTTATCGCCTAGCTTCACAGGCACGGACGACAATTAGATACACCAAAGGATTTGGATCCAAATGATAACCTTGATACCACTTTGTAAGCCACACCCCTTTTCCAATCCAATTGGCAACATCGATGGCTATTGACGGCAACACCGACCCCGAAGACAAGCGGCATCAGAGGGCAATGGCCAACGTGAATCCCACACGATGCACTTAACATTACATTTTGCATTATCTCCATCGCAGACATGCGAAATTGTTCGATAGCTTGCTCAACCAGTGTCGGACAATCATTTAAGCAGCAGCAGCCGATATGGTTTCCTCCACCACCTACACTAGCTTACAAGCAGCAGCGGCAGTGCCAGTGACTATAAAATGGTACTCTTGGTTCGCCGTCTGCTCATTCATCGCACAATCGCACTGACGGATGGCCAGTATTTACCATCGACGGCTATTGGTGGCGAAAGTAACGGCATTTGGCGGCAACACCAGCGATCGGAGGCAACACCGATAGCAATCGGGAGGTAACAACGATAGCATTTTGGCGGCAATTGGAGGCAAATCCAAGGACTTTTGCGGCAATTAATGTCATTTTCGATGACAATTCGAGACACCCAATGGCATTTTGGCGGTAATTTTCGCAAACCAACACTGAAGGCAAATGGAAACGGATCGACTGACGGGCAGCAAATTCAGCAGTAGGCCGTTGTGGTCTTCAACAGTTCTTATAAGAACTATAGTAATTGAAGAATGGAAAGATTTTTCTACACTTTCTAAATGGTTAACGTTCCATTTTGCGTTATACCATGGAAAATGCTTGCTCATTCAGTGTCGGATAATCATTCGAGCAGCAGCAGCAATTGATCTGGTTTCCCCCACCACCTACACTAGCTTACAAGCAGCAGCGGCAGTGCCAGTGACTATAAAATGGTACTATGGTACCACCATTGATTCAATGAAGAATTAAATCAGAATATTTCGCTCTTCTTTTACAAATAAACACTCAAACAATGATACTCACAAATACTCAAATATGCATATGCCAGAAATGCAGTTTACATTAGTCTTTGATTTAATGATCAGATATAAAGTTATACTTCATCGATTAAAACATGTTATCAATATAATGAGTATTATATGACACAGTCCTACGTCACCCTTTCGTACAACCCTTAGGGCTGTATACCTTGTAGTTTTTATTTTCATATTTGCCTTGCAAAGTGCTCCAGGCAATAATATAGTTTGCTGCTGTAAGCTCAATGGACGCGATCTCTCGCAATGCGTCATCCGTCAGTGATGTTCGCAGATAAGTGAATTTATCGATGGTGGACAAATGTTCATTGTCATGGATCATGCTCGTAAATGAATCGCGGACTGTGATCCACTCTTGCAGTTTCCCACTAAAAACGGGTAGTTTGAGCTCCGGAAGTTTTATTTGCATTTGAGTGTCAGCAGCAAACGAAACGCGAGATCGGGGCGTGTGGTGATCAGTACTACTACCAGCGGGAACCATTAGTGCCATCAGGGACTGCTTTATAGAATAATAGTCGTTCTCGAAATCACGAATCACTTTTACATTTTCCTGTTCCCGTTTTTCAGCGACCGATGTGCGTAGAGATTTGCGTTCTTCGTCGGTTTCAACCGTTTCCAGAAGCTGACCGTCTTCTTGTTCATCCATAAGCACTTCCACACGCTTTTATCAGCACACGCGGTTTCTTTGAATCCGGTCGTAGAAGACCAAATGTTGGAGATTTGATATTTCACTGGTTCACTTATTGAAGTAAAAACTCGCGTATACTTAAAAAGCTGACTTTCAGAATAATTAGATTTTATTGCTACGATAGATTGAAAGGATAGTATTTTATTGATCTTGTCACTGCGATTGCTTGATCGGCACTGAACTTTAATCTGATCGATACGATTATTACATATAAATTTATCTAATGATGACGCTGAGAGTGAGACTATCTAAGAGATTGATAAGATTAAATTCACCACTGCACGGTGGATCCTAGCTACTTTGCTCCTAATAATTATGATTCTGACACGTCCATAAACTACTCTCATTCTTTTTAGTACTAACTTTAACAAACAGTTTACTTTTCCCGTTTTGCTTTTCCCGTTCTCTTTTCTATTATTCTATTACTCTTTTATTCATACGGCCTATTGTCTAATTTCTATTTTCTTTTATTCACAATGTCATTGAAAGCCCACACCTCTGCTTAATATCTTGATGATCTGATGGGAGTCGATAAAAAAATGAGGGTTTTGAGATGGTGGATGGGGAAACGAAGGACATTCTTGAGTAGGACCGAAAGACGGACGGACGCGATACTACACGATGTGTCGCCAACGAAAGCCGCTGACCGAATGACGATGCCATGCGCAGTAAAAGGCATAGCAGCCAAAACCATATCGTTCACTGGTGGATGAGTCGATGGATTCTTCGGTTTGTTGGCGTCTCGCTTGGCGAATTTGGATGCCTTCGTTGCCTTATCCGGGGAAGCAGCAACAGCTGAAGCTCAACAATTTTCGATCGGATTCTACAGGGCGTAAATTAAATCCAATCATAAGGAAGTAGGAAGCATAACCCATAGCTCATATCGTATATATTTCTGTCATCCGTGCTAGGGAAGCACTGACGAGGGAAGGCAAAAATATGAAAATAATTCAATTTTTCAATGGCGCGCATTGAAAATCAATAGTTTTCTATATTTTCAATATTTTCCAAATCGTTTTTCCGATCATTTGGTGTAAATATCTTGCAAATCTATTGAAAATTGACTGAATTATAAGCCGAAGCGTGAAAACGCGTTTCTACTTTGATGATGTCATTTCCAACTAAACGGTATAATAAAGTAAAAACGTATTTATTGTCCACTACCGACCGGACGGGTCGGCGTGTCAAATCGGACTCTCTTTTTATTTTCCTAAACTTTTTCCACAAAGTTGATTCTTACTTGCTAAAAACTCTTTGCCTTAAGGAAACTCCTCCTTCTCGAGGTAGTTCCGTCCTATTCTGCCTAGCGGCAGACCTCACACTGTCCGTCGAGCTTCCCTCTCGCGCATACATTTTGGCTCCTCGCGTGGGGACTTTGTTTCGTCAACTCTTCTCTTCAACAGTTCTGCGCTTTGTTGTTTACCTTAGTCGGCAAAATGCAACGCCGCATTTGTTTTGGGAACTGTTCGTTGCGGCAGGTTAAGAAACTTGCACGTTCGTTAACCTAGAATGGTGCAAACGCGTTGTTTTCATCTAAGTATTTTGCCCTACCGGCGCCGTCGCTCGATCGAGTCACTGACCGGCGCGGGTAATCGAATAAAATGTGGGAATTATGTTCTCAGCCGACCGGGGTTGATTCATCCAGGTTCAGCCAGATGAAAATGCGTGCATGCAATGTTACAGAGGGAAATGAGGGTCGCTTCACAACAACCAATCACGAAGCGAGAATTCTGGTAAAACATAGGTTCATTATTTTCAATTTTTCAATAGTTCAACATCAAGGATCCATACTTTTCTTCATTTGGGCCAATTCTTAGAAGATTTTCCAATCGATTGGTGTAAGAGTATTGAAAATCGATCGGGAAACCACTAAGCTAGGGATGGGAAAACTATCATTAACTACTGATAGTTATCAGTAAGCAATAATATCTGAAAGCATCAGTAAGGTTTCGCTGTTATTGATATTTACTGATACATTTACGTCGTCCCGTTAGAAAAATTAGTTACTTATTGGTCGGTAGTTGCATACGATAGACGAGGATGACACAATATATCGTCGTCGTCATCGTCAGCAGCATAGAGCCGCCGTAGCACGTGCTGCTTCAAACAATCGTCTCCATTTAACTCGAATTTGGGCCATTCATCGCCAATTTTCCAGTCGTCTCAAAAGTTGCTTATCACTTTCGACCTTGTCCAGCCATCTTACACGTTAAACGCCCCTGTTCCTGGTACCTGTGGGGTTATTGAAGACAACTGTTTTCGTCGCACTGTCGTCCGGCATCCTTGCGACGTGTCCGACCCACCGTAGCCTACTGACTTTCGCCAGATGTACGGTGGAAACCACTCCACACAATGCCTGTAGTTCGTAATTCATACGTCTTCGCCACTCTTCGTTTTCAGTTTGTACTCCGCCAAATATCGCCCGCAGTACCTTTTCCTCGAACACTGCACTGCCCATGGATGCATAGTCGACGTAACGACCAACACCATGATTGTTGAGAAAACGCATTTTTATCGTGAAAAACCCGAATTAATCCACCTAGCGGCGAGACCTAGCCTTTCTACTGCCACAATAATCATTATTTAATTTCTCAGGAACATCTTTAATTAACTTGACTATATTTTTACATATCCTTTCCGTATTCCTCAAAATCCTTATTTGCCAGTAAAATTCACAACGTATTGCGTAGAATAATTATATTATCTTTCCTTGGGTGCGCAAATACTTGTAAGCGTCATTTATGTTACTTGATGAACACCTTATTTAGTTTTATAAACGGTCGGCCTTAACTTTCGGGCTTCAGAGTCACATACGAAACTTGTTTTGAATTGACAATATGAAACATGTGTTCATAGCAGATGTTTTGATATTTTGATATTAATACCATGCGTTCAAAAGTTAGCATCTTTGAAAAACAAGAGTTCAGAAAAATTATTATTATACTTCGCTTTTGAAGAAAAAGGATATCTACAACAAAATGATTAATCTGAAAATTTTACTATTAGTTTGCTTGGCTTCAATTTTTCAATATATCTGAATTAGAAAAAATAACTGAATAGAGCATTAGATATGAAAAAGAGAAATTTCTTAGCTAGTGCTCCTTCAGATAATTATTTTTGCATAAAAATCAAAACTTGAGCTTCTTTTGAATGTACCTTCATGAAAAGGTAGTCATTAGCTTGATCGCATCGTTTTTACAATGTTAGAGGGTTAGGAAAACAAGACGAGGTCGAAAAATAGTGCAAAAGTTGCGCCATAAACATGCTTGAGAATGAAAAATATGATCGACATGATTTCCAGCGCTTGTCATTTGACATCTCTCTGACATAAGACATCTGTCCTTTAAAATGTCACTAACGAAAACAAATTGTACAAAGTTACTACCGTGCAGCGTTTACTTCCTATTTTTCATATAACATTTCTAAGCTCTAATATCTAATGATTGAAAAGAGCATCTATTGATGCGCAAAATTTGTTTGAAATTTGTATAAATTTATTTGGTAAAATCAACACACTTTAATCCTATACACCACTTTGCCTACATGCTTAAATCAACTGCTTTTCTTCGCTTTTTGCTTTTCTTGTACAATTGTGAGTAACAGCAAGAGAAGAAAATGACAATTGAAACCTGAAATCAAAGAAACAAAAAATTTTCGATTGAATCCCACTATTTAATATTTATTTGCAACAGATACGTAGTTCGCCTACGACGTGCAGGCTTCATCAGTGTCTTATTTCAAAGCGTATAGGTATCTGTCGCGAACGAATATTAAATAGTGGAATTTAGTCGGTAAAAGTTTTTTCTTTTCTTTAATTTCAGAGTTCGTATTCCACTAAGAGGCTTCAAAAACTTCAGACAATTGACATGTTTCACACTTTTCTTGAGTTTCAATGCAAATTTAAAAATTGCAAATTGTCATCATATACACACTTACATACATACATACATACATACATACATACATACATACATACATACATACATACATACATACATACATACATACATACATACATCACACACATTGAATACAATCAACGTTTGATTGATATGTTTTGATTTCACACGTTTTAACGGTTTAATATACGGTGCTCAAGTGTTAAAGTTTGAATAACTTTTGAATGAACCGTCCGATTTTCAATAACTCGGTTTCGTTTGATAGATCTTAGCAGTAATTTTCAAATAATAATAAAATGCGTGATGTTTTTCATTGAATTAATGTTTATA